>NW_028318002.1:1800000-2100000 GCF_062004578.1 Staurois parvus
ACTGGTTCACTGGCTTCAATAGCTTTAAAGTGCATTTTCACTTTTGCAGTCAAAATATGAGAAGCTCCCACTATGCTTTTTTGTTTCAATTCACACAGCATACCTAAAAATATTTCCTACCCTTGTAGTGGTTTCTTTCCCACTGTACTGTGCTTTGAGAATGGTCCCGCAGCCTTCTGGGACCTATGACATGTTCTAGAAGGTTGCAGACAGCAAAGGGGGTGGGTGTGGAGGCAGGGAAGAACTTCTTGATGCTAGCAAAAGAAAAACACAAAAAGGGCCACCGATATTGGTCTTCATAGTTCTTTTTGCAGGTCTTTACACCGCGTTCCAAATTATTATGCAAATTGTATTTAAGTGTCACAAAGATTAAATATTTTGTTTTTCAGTTTAACTCATGGATGGCATTGTGTGTCAGGGCTCCTTTGATCACTGAAAACAATCTCGGACACCTGTGATAATTAGGTTGGCAGGTGAGCCCAATTTAAGGAAAAACTACTAAAGGACGGTGTTCCACATTATTAAGCAGAGCACCATTTTCAAGCAATATGGGGAAGAAAAAGGATCTCTCCGCTGCTGAAAAGAGTGAAATAGTTCAATGCCTTGGATGAGGTATGAAAACATTAGATATTTCACAAAAACGTAAGCTTGATCATCGCACTATTAAGAGATTTGTGGTTGATTCAGAGCACAGACAGGTTCGTGCAGATAAAGGCACATTGAGGAATATTTCTGCCAGATCCATGCATCGGATCAAGAGAGCAGCTGCTAAAATACCATTACATAGCAGCAAACAGATATTTGAAACTGCTGGTGCCTCTGGAGTCCCACGGACATCAAGGTGTAGAGTCCTCCAGAGTCTTGCAACTGTGCTTAAACCTTCTATTCGGCCACTAATAACCAATGCTCACAAGCAGAAACGGCTGCATTGGGCAGAAAAATACATGAAGACTAATTTTCAAACAGTCCTGTTCACTGATGAGTGCCGTGCAACCCTGGATGGTCCAGATGGATAGAGTAGTGGATGGTTGGTGGATGGCCACCCTGTTCCAACAAGGCTGCGACGTCAGCAAGGCGGTGGCGGAGTCATGTTTTGGGCCAGAATCATGGGTACAGAGCTGGTCGGCCCTTTTAGAGCCCCTGAAGGTATAAAGATGACCTCTGCAAAGTATGTGAAGTTTATGACTGACCACTTTCTTCCCTGGTACAGAAGGAAGAACTATGCTTTCCGTAATAAAATCATCTTCATGCATGACAATGCACCATCTCATGCTGCAAAGAATACCTCTGCATCAATGGCTGCTATGGGGATAAAAGGAGAGAAAGTCATGGTGTGGCCTCCATCCTCCCCTGACCTCAATCCTATTGAGAACCTTTGGAGCATCCTCAAGCAAAAGATCTATGAGGGTTGGAGGCAGTTTACATCCAAACAGCAACTCTGGGAGGCTATTCTGACATCTTGCAAACAAATTCAAGCAGAAACTGTCCAAAAACCTCACAAAGTTCAATGGATGCAAGACTTGTGAAGCTGCTATCAAATAAGGGGTCCTATGTTACAATGTAACGTGACCTGTTAAAATGTTTAAAAAGTTAAAATGTTGTAAAAGTTTGATTGAAATAGCTTTTGATTTCAGTAAATATGCTGCAAACACAACAAATGACAATTTTCAGTTATTTACAACCTATAAAGTGTTTAGAAACTTACTGTACGTAATAATTTGGAACAGTGCATTGTAAGTTTTTTTATATTTAACAAAAATCCTGTTATCATTAGGAGGTTTGTTCAATAAAATGTGAATTGTACTCTTAATAGTTGATAACATGAGAATTATGCTGACTTATTTACATCAATTATTTAGGCAAATGAGAAAAATATCATTTGCATAATAATTTGGAACATGGTGTATACTGGAGATCCAGTGTAAGCACCTTGTAGCAACGAATTTGACAGATACCCACTCCCACTTCCAGTCCGATCGCCTAGGTGATCGAAAGCAGAAGGTGTCCTCTCTCCCTCCCTGTAGTCTTTTGGGACATGTGACAGGTTCCAGAAGACTACAGGGCCATTCATGAAGCACAACGCTTCTTGCACATGCACAGTGGGTAGCCGGCTTTCAAGCTGCAAGCTACCACAACCAGGTGCCCACACTGAAGATACCGGCCTCCTGGAATACAGGACGGCCGGTGAAATGGGCTGCGGGGGACACACCGTGGGACAGGTAAGTGGCTATTCTTTAAAAGTCAGCAGCTATGGTTTTAGTAGCTGCTGACTTATTTTTTGACAAGGTGAGTGGAACTCCGCTTTAAGCTTTCCCTGGATTTGGTAAGTCTGGATCGGGGCTGTAAGCTTGAATTCTCCAAACAGTATTGGGTGGGACCAAGTCTTCAGTCCTGTGTCCAGGTTTTTCAGAAGTTCTGCAGGGTGCGTGTGTGTGTCCAGGTGCACACAATCGTTATAAGACAGATCTGAGCATAGCTCACAAGTGGTGGTGGTGGAATAACAGTTGCTATTGCTACAAGCCTGAAGACAGAGCCCTGTCAGGAGAGGTGGAAACTCTTGGTGGAGACTACAACCCATGTGAGGGGGATTCTGGGCCCAAGGACTGAGCAAGAGAAGGTCTGGGAGACTGAGGAAGCTGCAGAGGCCAGTGAGTCCAAGGGGCTGGAGGGAATCCGTGAGTCTCTGGAGGAAGCAAGCGAAGGTACAGGGAAAACTCTGTCAAGAGGCCGTGTGGGGCCTGAACAGTGAGGAGCTGTCACCTAGGCTGAGAGAGCCCGAATAGTCAATGGTCTGGGAGACCCAGCCAAGCAGAGGTACTGCTAAACAGAGAGTCAGGTGACTCGGCATTTCCACTGTGTATTATTTTGAGTGAAGTTGAAACCCCCTGCGTGGGAAACCTTGTGTTGAAAAGACTTTTCAATTACTGTTTAATAAAAGTGGGCTAACAGGCCCTTAAGTTTAGTTCCTGTCTGGCGTGAACTCACTAAAAAATGCATCTACTATTGAGCCAAGAATCCCCCATATCACAATATCACCCGTTGTCTACACTTAGTTATGCATTTGTTATCCAGCACTGTTATTGTGCTTTCGAAATCCCCCCCGTTTTTTTTTTTTTTTTAATATCCCTTTCACATCCTGTTTAGGATGCATTTTCAATATTATCACTCTTTGTCTCTGGCCCTTTAACATTCCCTTATATTATTATACAGTATTTATATAGCGTCAGAAAGGTTTGCTCAGTGCTGTACATTATAGTGGGGGACAGAACATGAGACAATACAGTAACAAGACAATACACAAGGGGTTTGAGGGCCCTGCTCTTTTGAGCTTACAATCTAGGAGGGAGGGGATAGTGGTACAGGAGGAAGTGGCTGTGGGGGATGGAGTGGTAGGAGGCGTGGAGGAGATCGGCTGTTAGGTGAGGGTGGAGTAGGCTTCCCTGAAGAGATAGGTTTTCAGGTTGCGCCTAAAGGTGAGGAGGGTAGGTGACAGTCTGATGGATTGGGGTAGTGAGTTCCAGAGGATGGGGGAAGTCCTGGAGAAGTCCTGCAGTCGGTCGGCCGTGGGAGCTGGAGACCAGGGAGCTAGAAAATTGGGGGTCTTGTGAGGAGCGAAGATTACGGGTTGGGTGGTATTTGGGTATCAGGTCGGTGAGGTAGTTTGGAGCAGCGTTGTGAATGGCTTTGTATGTCAGTGTTAGTAGATTGAATGTAATGCGTTGGGCGATAGGAATAGTGCCTCTTTGGTGCTGTCAGTGGGAAATATAGGGCAATATACAGTCAGGTCCATAAATATTGGGACATCGACACAATTCTAACATTTTTGGCTCTATACACCACCACAATGGATTTGAAATTAAACGAACAAGATGTGCTTTAACTGCAGACTGTCAGCTTTAATTTGAGGGTATTTACATCCAAATCAGGTGAACGGTGTAGGAATTACAACAGTTTGCATATGTGCCTCCCACTTGTTAAGGGATTAAAAGTAATGGGACAATTGGCTTCTCAGCTGTTCCATGGTCAGGTGTGTGTTATTCCCTCATTATCCCAATTACAATGAGCAGATAAAAGGTCCAGAGTTCATTTCAAGTGTGCTATTTGCATTTGGAATCTGTTGCTGTCAACTCTCAAGATGAGATCCAAAGAGCTGTCACTATCAGTGAAGCAAGCCATCGTTAGGCTATAAAAACAAAACAAACCCATCAGAGAGATAGCAAAAACATTAGGCGTGGCCAAAACAACTGTTTGGAACATTCTTAAAAAGAAGGAACATACCGGTGAGCTCAGCAACACCAAAAGACCCAGAAGACCACGGAAAACAACTGTGGTGGATGACAGAAGAATTCTTTCCCTGGTGAAGAAAACACCCTTCACAACAGTTGGCCAGATCAAGAACACTCTCCAGGAGGTAGGTGTATGTGTGTCAAAGTCAACAATCAAGAGAAGACTTCACCAGAGTGAATACAGAGGGTTCTCCACAAGATGTAAACCATTGGTGAGCCTCAAAAACAGGAAAGCCAGATTAGAGTTTGCCAAACGACATGTAAAAAAGCCTTCACAGTTCTGGAACAACATCCTATGGACAGATGAGACCAAGATCAACTTGTACCAGAGTGATGGGAAGAGAAGAGTATGGAGAAGGAAAGGAACTGCTCATGATCCTCAGCATACCACCTCATCAGTGAAGCATGGTGGTGGTAGTGTCATGGTGTAGGCATGTATGGCTGCCAATGGAACTGGTTCTCTTGTATTTATTGATGATGTGACTGCTGACAAAAGCAGCAGGATGAATTCTGAAGTGTTTCGGGTAATATTATCTGCTCATATTCAGCCAAATGATTCAGAACTCATTGGACGCCGCTATACAGTGCAGATGGACAATGACCCAAAGCATACTGCAAAAGCAACCAAAGAGTTTTTTAAGGGAAAGAAGTGGAATGTTATGCAATGGCCAAGTCAATCACCTGACCTGAATCCGATTGAGCATGCATTTCACTTGCTGAAGACAAAACTGAAGGGAAAATGCCCCAAGAACAAGCAGGAACTGAAGACAGTTCAAGTAGAGGCCTGGCAGAGCATCACCAGGGATGAAACCCAGTTTCTGGTGATGTCTATGCGTTCCAGACTTCAGGCTGTAATTGACTGCAAAGGATTTGCAACCAAGTATTAAAAAGTGAAAGTATGATTTATGATTACGATTCTGTCCCATTACTTTTGGTCCCTTAACAAGTGGGAGGCACATATGCAAACTGTTGTAATTCCTATACCGTTCACCTGATTTGGATGTAAATACCCTCAAATTAAAGCTGACAGTCTGCAGTTAAAGCACATCTTGTTCGTTTCATTTCAAATCCATTGTGGTGGTGTATAGAGCCAAAAATGTTAGAATTGTGTCGATGTCCCAATATTTATGGACCTGACTGTAGTTTGTGTCAATGAAGGAATTATGCACCACTGTAGGTGTCAGTGGAAGGAATACTGCCCCGAGAGCCAGATAAAGGGAAGCAAAGGGCCGCATCCGGCCCGTTTGGAGATCACTGCTGTATCGAGAAAACAGTCACACAGAGGACAGCACTGTTGGTCTAGGATTATATTGCAGGCAGCCTATTTACTTTGAGTTCTTCATTCAGTGTATGAGGGAAACATACAGTTTTAATCTCTCCCTGGGTTCCTTGAAGCTATTCCATTCCTGACATACACTGCCAAAGAGTAAAGTAAGGAAAGGCCCTTGACAGCTTTTCTTTTGGCCATCTGCGTCTCCCCAGTAAATATAATATATGATTTTTTCCATGTTTGAATCCATTTACTGTTGACTCACTCGCTACCGCTGCTAGAAGTCTATTCCAAGCATCAATTAGTTTTTTCCTTCAGTTAGTTTGATGTCATGCTCCAGTGTTCTTGATCTTGGTTTCATATTGAAAATCCTGCCCTCTTGAACCATATTCACCCCCTTGATGTATTTAAAAGGTTTCAGTCATGTCTCCCCTTTCCCTTACGTCCGGTTTCATAGCCATAACAAGAAGTGAGAGGAAATCCCTCAAAAATTAGGGAATCCTTAGTTATCAACAGGGTCCCCAGAACTAATGTCCCCATTGGAAGACTTCCCCCTCTATTTCTGCTCTGGTGACACACAAACGTAAGGAATTTTATATACTGTCACTTTTGAGGATAACAGTAACACAGGACAAATAGGGTGAATCTCCCTAACAAGGACGCAGACAGAGAAGAAACTTGGTGTTCTAACCCTCCTTCATTCCATCCCAAAACGTTTTTTGCCTTTATACTAAGGGTCTCCAAACTGCGGCCATTTGGTGTAGAATTCCTTCCACCAATACCAAATGATGGGGCACTATTCCGCCTCCTATTGATCACCAACCCTGAGGCCATGTTTATTCTCACTGATGCTGCACCCAGGACATTTCCTACCTCAGCTGGCCAAAATCCAGCACCCCTTAGTCTAAAGAACAGTAAACAGACCCTTTGAAAAGTTTGGGGACTCCTGCTTTATACTGTAAGCCAGTGGTTCTTAACCTTTTTGGAGGTACTGAACCCCACCAGTTTCATATGCGCATTCACCGAACCCTTCTTAATTGGAAAAATAAAATATGATTTTTAAAATTCAAAACATAGGTATATATTTATACATAGGTGCACAAAATGAACAAAACCATTAAGAAAAAAACCATTAAAACATGATTTTCACACAAAAACAAAATAATGAATATTTACCGCAAATCAGTGTGACTTCTGCTGTTGTCTTTCAGAGGCCAGTTCAGAAATGCGCGGCATTACCTTGGCAAGTGCCACTCTCATGTCATTTTCGCAACAAAGTCTGTTCCTTTTCTTCGTCTTTATGTCCAGCATCCTCGAAAAGGATTGCTCGCAAAGATATGTTGTAACAAACGGTATGAAAATTCATCCCCCATATAGTAATTCATCCCCCCATATAGTAATTCATCCCCCCATATAGTAATTCCTCCCCCCATATAGTAATTCATCCCCCCATATAGTAATTCATCCCCCCATATAGTAATTCATCCCCCCATATAGTAATTCATCCCCCATATAGTAATACATCCCCCATATAGTAATTCATCCCCCATATAGTAATTCATCCCCCATATAGTAATTCATCCCCCCTATAGTAATTCATTCCCCATATTAATTCATCCCCCATATTAAGTCCCCAAGTCCCCCCTGTGTCAATTCACTTACCTTTGCTCCACGCGTTCCTCTCGCTGTATTCGCGCGCCGTTCCGGTCTTCAGGGCGGACTGTGAGAGGAGCCTAGCTCCTCTCACGTTCGTCACGCTGCCCCGCCTACACACATCCTGACAGCCAATCACTGGCTATCAGGATGTGAGTGGCAGCGAGACTGGCCAATCATTGCATTTGAGTCCCTGCCGCCCGAGAGGAGGGAGGGGAGCGGGCGCCCGGCACACATGTTGCGTGACCACCTGCAGCCAATGATGGACAAGCGGGGCATGTCATCACAAATCATATGAGTCGGGTGTGGGTCACCTCCGCCGAACCCCCGAGACTGACTCACCGAACCCCTGGGGTTCGATCGAACCCAGGTTAAGAACCACTGCTGTAAACGCTCTGCATACATAATTCCTAGAAGAGCCCTTCGCTATATTATGTTAAATGCAAAAAAAAAAAAAAAAAGCAAGAAATTCTGAGAGTACTATGGAAAATGTTTGGGGATAGAATGAGAAAGGGTTTTTAATTGCAATCTGCCATCTTGGGACAATTTCCACTTAATGCGTTCAGGACAACACTGTCTATAAAAGGAAAAAGCTCTCCAGCAAGAAAAACAAACCTCAAAACAGCAATTTAAAGCTAAGAAGTTCTATGAGATTTGTAAGCTTTGGTTGGAGCTGCACTAATCATGCATTAATCATAGCTGGTGATCCATAGGTGACTGAACAGGATGACATAATGGTCACAAGAATCAGCTACCCATGACATCATGCCTGTGGTAAGTGAGTCACAGGGTAAAAGGAAAAAAACAAAAACAAAAACCACAAAACACACAAGGAGGATTACAATAGCTCGATTGTAGAAATTTTTGTTTTGTTGAGCAATGTCTTTAAATATGATCAGATTCCCATGAAAGAAGCATGTGGACCACAAATAACGTTAATATGTAAAAAAAATGCTTTTTGGTTGCAATTTAAATGTGTGGCAAATTTCAACTTTTCGTGACAACACAGGAATTCTTCAAAACGAATTGCTGGTGCACACAGTGTCACATGATCCATATTTCCTGTTAGATAACTATAAACCAGCAACAATCGGGATTTACTGCCAGATAAGATAGGTCATGCAAATTAAATGACTTATAGAAGTGATATGTTCTACAAGAGAAGAAAGAGGACAGCTCAAATACACTGCAGTTCAGGATGTGCCTCTCAGGTCCAAGTTAAGACTGTGAAACACTGCATAGAGTCTTTCACTAGGTGCTGTTCTAAGCCATAAAAGAGTGATGTGACAACTCTCATACATATACCAGCAATACAAGTTTTACTACTGAATTTGCAGTATATAGAAAAAACATCTATGGAGGATACAAGGAACTCGGGGTACCTGTATAAACATCCCAGATCTTGATTCGCCCATTGCCCAGCCCGGTGGCAAGGAGAAGTTGGTCCTGACCAAATTTGAAGCGGTGCCATTCTATATTCACACAACGACTCTGCTTTTCTGGCACCGAGGATCCAAAAGCCAGGCTCCACACGATATCCCCACAGTCTATGGTATGCTCCTGTGGTTTGTTTCTCTGTGCTACATCACTGTTCTGTCGTGACAACCTTGTATTTGTCAAGTTAACACTATTTTTTGTATTGCCAGCAGCACTGAAAAAGTAAAAAACACTGATGAATGAAAGCATAGCTCAAGGTCACATTACACATCTACACAAATCTGCCTTTTGCCCCCAGGAAACAATCACTGTGTTTATCTTAATGACTTTGAGAAGCACTCTCATTCTAAACTGTGAGTCAACTGATATGTTGTGCACATAGAACCAACAGAACTACCAGCTTGTCATAATATAGCAACAACATATTATGAAAGCATATTTCAACTCAACTATAGTCAAAAAAACTTTTTAATCCTTCTCTATTCTATTCAAAACTGTAAAGTTGGGTTTTGACTACATATACACTTTAACAAGTTCAGCTACAGTTTAACAGGACGTGGGGAAAGCCTCTTGTGAAAGCAGAAGATCTTTAAAGGACTGCCCCTATGTACTCCTCCCCTAGAACACATAGGAACTCAAGTTGACATTTCTCATATTATAAGCATTCTGTCAATACAACAATGATGGAAAAGAGCCACGTATACTACTTTCCCTGTTGAAGTACAGCTTTGTGTGAAGAGGTACTGACAACTGTCCACGATTGATGTGCCGCATTAATTCATCACACAGTATCATAGAAAGTTGCAAGTTTTATATTTTCACACTACTAAAAACTACCCATTGACATAAGAGGGCAAACAGAAAAGGATATTTATTTTAAATTTCAGACATTTAAGGAGATTGCTCAAAAGAGAGATCTGTCTTGAGAGATGTTTCTGCCACTGTCCATTAGACAGAATTTTTTTTTCCTCCCCCCATCCCATATGGAAATAATAAACTTTCTGTACACACTGCACATTTCCGGTTACAAAAAATTAAATGCCTCCCACCATTGCATGCATATTTCGTGAACATAAAATAGAGATATACTCTCAGTTTACAACCTAAACTTACTCAATAAATTAGCCATAATTTTGACCAATAATGTTTTGCCGCTAGGTAACGGCTAATAATAAATTTATTGTTTAGTGAAACTGACCATCCTCTGTTTAAGAACATTATCAGGCACTAATCTAATAGAAACTTAGTAAATAACGTTCCCTTACACTAGTTTATGAAAAAAGATAAAAGATACAATCTGATTGGCTGCACTTTTACACCATTTACACTTTAAATCCCAACTCCAAGAAAATTTTAAAAAATCCACTCTTGCAGTTTTTTATGCGTCTTCCGTGAATTTCAATGGGGAGGTGCACTTTTGGTGCGTTTTTTTTTTACCACACCAAAAATGCAGTAAGCAGGATTTTACTAAATGCAGCAGACCTGCAACAAATCAGTGTGGGAAGAGTTCCATAGGATTACATGGTCACATGTTTTTCTTCAGCTTTTTGTAAACGCAAAAGCAGATCAGTGTGAAGGCAGCATTAGTACTCTGCCCCTAGGCTAAACAAGCATTTAACCCTTGAAGGGGGGTAATATGCAGTGTGTTTAATTTTCTTAGAGTTGGGCTATAAGGGTCCCAATTAAGGGGTCTATATGCATTTAAATTTTGCACAGAAACTAATCGCATTATAAAAAAAAAAAAAAAAAAGGAAAAAAACTTACAAATTCTTAAGGCACTGAGACCAAGGAACCAGTTTCACAATTCGATGACCCTGAGACCAAGCAAAATAAGAGCCATCTGGAGCAAAAGCCACTGTCCAGTTTTCACGGCCATACTTCTGTTCAAATGGAGAAGTCGGTGATATAAGTTCCCCAATGGCCCGTGATCTTGCTGAAAAGAGATCATAGATATTTAGTGAAATGTTTACTTATAAGTCAAAAGAAAATAAATGAAGTCTATATATTTGTTGCATGCTTAGAGATTCAGGTTAATACAAACTATGATGGTGTTTCTCATCCCAACTGTTGTGATTACTGTGGAACTTGCAAATCACTGTTGTAGTTGGTGCTACTACGGTGACCACAGTGTTCTGTGTCCAGTGCTGAGCAGCTGCCTTTCTGCATAGTAATAACAGGGGGACACTCGCTTGGCACTGCTGTCATTCACAGAACACATATTTTTTTTTATTAATACAAAGAGTTCTCTGATTTGACGAGGTAGGGTAGTGACATCATGAACCCGACATCATCCAATCAGCAAACACTTCATATCAATAAAAAAGGGTATGCAGGTAATAGCAACAGTGCCAAGCGAGTGATCCCATGTAGTCAGTGTGCAGTAGGGCAGCCGCTTGGCAAAGATCCTGGAAGATTGAGGTCATCACTGTAGTAGCACCCCTTACTACAGTTATTGTCACCATTCACTGCAATCTCTCAGGTATGAGATACTCAGACTTGCACTGTGCCAAGCTAAAGCAATGCAACTATTCCCATTATAATGTACAGCACTACGCAAACCGTTGGCACTATATAATAATAATATACAATAAGGATCATACTTGGAGCTCAACTCTAATTCCATTGAGACAAAAGCAACAAGGCGAAACTCAAACTAAGGTATGAAGAAAAGAAGTTCAGATATTTAATGTGGTACGACAGGATCCATTAAACAATCATTAAGAAAAAGAACATCAAACTAAATGGCACGATGACCAACGCAGCAATTTCCATCCTTCATACAGCAGGATAGTGCTACAGCTCTGAAAGGGTGGTGTCCAGGGAGGGGAGTGCGTGCCTGTGTGTGTGTGTGTGTCATATGGGGGATGGGAGAAGAAGGGAGGGTAGGGGGAAGGGTAGGAATGAAGGGCTTTGGTTGGCTAAGTGTCAAGAAGCAGAAATAGGTGAAGTAAATTCCACATAAAAAAAGGGGGAGGGGGAACATACAGAATGTGCTGACATGGGAAACATAACATATACAATGACATCTCAGACGACGGCGCTACAGTCAACACTAAATTTAACTCAAGCAAGCATGTAAAAGACAAAAAAAAAAAGTCCACCAAAACACACACAAAAAAAAAAAAAAAACTAGAAGCCTTGTGATAAAATGATTAGCCTGATGTAGAATAGTGATTGCAATTAATAAGGAGTGACCATGTATAGAAAAACAAAGCCATAAAATGAAGCGCTGTGTTAGAGGACCAATAACATGATATAAATCAGATTGAATGGTCCCAAATCTAAAACACCAAAAGCTAATCCTTTTCATAAAGTAGCAATTATCTGCAGCTGATCCCAATGAGATTTAAAAATAAAGATCTTTATTCTTGTATTAAAGCTTTGAGACTTAAGCTGGCCATACATGGTTAGACTCAGAAATATTCATCAGATCATTTGATGATGCCAACATGCAGTCAGCCCATTTCATTCAGAATGTAATTTGATTGCCATTCCAAAGTATAGAACTTTAACATTTTTCCAATCCTTACAACAGTATACAAATGCAAGATCAATTATTTTTCCTGTCTTGTCAATCAGATAAGCATTTTTTTTATCCCCGAGCCGTCTAATTTTCTTGTCCAATCAAAAATGGTAGTCGATTTGTTCCCATAAGAAAATCAAATGTAAGCTCCAAGGAGCAGGGCCCTCTTTTCCCTCTTGTATTGTTGCTGTATTGTCTCCCGTTATATTGTAAAGCGCTGAGCGAACTGTTGGCGCTACATAAATCCTGTATACTAATGTAAAAAAAAAAAGCGCAATTTTTATTGGTGTAAAGCCAGCTTTAATCCTACTTACTGAAAAGTGCAGGTCAGGAAGGTCAGAAAGTGAAGGCAGCTGACAGCCCACCAGCTCTGACACCTAATATTCCCCACCTACTGTCAGCTGTGCTGATCTCCTAGAAACGATCACTTAATCCAGCTATTATACACATACAGCCAGTCAGCACACACTGAATCCATTTATTGATGAGATGACCCACGCAAATCTACCGCCTAGATCCTTGCTTCTTATACATACTAGGGTGACACATACGAGATGGTGGATGTTTGGAGATCATCGCACCAATAAACGTGGGGGAATGTATTAAGCCTAGAGCAGCAGAGCAAAGTAACCAGTTTGTATCTTTAGCTTGTTCGATCTGTCTTCAAAAATAAAAGGCAGAAGATGATTGGTTGCCACGCACAGCTGCTCCAGGCTTGCCAACACAGCTGTGGTCTGATCGCAGAGGCTCGTCGTGGTTACCGACAGGTGTGTGTTATGGCAGTCATATGCCCGAAGACGTGGTCTAACAATTTTTTTGTTTTTTTACAGAATCGAGTAATATGATGAAATCTATGGATCAAAGACACATACTGTGTCACTGATCAGTCTCAAAAAAAAATATTCTGAGTGGCCTAGGTGCACAATCCAATGGTAGGAAAGTAGATCAATCTTTTCAATTGTATTACTGATCAGACCTAAATCTATGGTGTATAAAAGCATTGTGTGTATAGAATAGACACCTTGGTGTTGATTTACTAAAGCCGGAGAGGGTGAGATCTGGAGCAGCTCTGTATAGAAACCAATCAGCTTCCAGGTTTTATTGTCAAAGCTTAACGGAACAAGCTGAGGTTAGAAGCTGATTGGCTACAATGCACAACTGCACCAGATTCTAAGTGCTCCAGTTTTAATAAATGAGCCTCCTCGGTCTAACCCCAGGGTTGGTGCAGTGACCAATCACCTTGCAGTATTCTGGAGGTACACATGGAGGAAGCCGTGTCCATCCAGCCCCATTCCATTCCCGTGCAGCACTAAGCATAGCCCGAGCAGTGCGCTCACACGCCGCATTACAATGAAATCCGCTAACGTGACGTCGGACAGTGTTCATCACCTCCATCGATTGCCTAGTACGGCTGCGCACAGGAGGATATACTCACCTATATCATTTTCGTTTACAAAGTCGGGAAAGCTTGCCATCTAAATAGGAACCAGACGTCGGGGGAAGAACGTGTCTCGAGAAATATTGCTGAAAATATCAGTACGGCTCGTTCAATACAATCTCCGCCAAACGAATACTTCCCCCCTCCCGTCCGTTCCTCACGTTCACACTCTAATAACTGACTGCAAAATGGCTCATGCAGTCCGGAAAAACGGCCGGCTGGGCGGGACAAGCATGTCTCTTTCCTATTGGATGTAAGGAACGCTCGAGGCGTTGGCCTCTCCCTAGGGAATGTTGTAAAGACTGCCGCCATGTTCTATGTGGGCACTGTGCCAGTAACTAGGACGTTTAGTAATGTGTGTGGAATGCAGAGGCGCTTACGATGTAATATATAAGGGGTATTCGGCTTTATTACAACTACTGTGTAAAAACGAATCTGCACGCTTAACCGCTGACCTACGTGAACAAAGATGGCAAATAAATTGGTTGAGTTGGCAACTTGGTACACGCAAAGGCATGAGGAGATGCAACAGTGCATGCAGGACATTTGTTTTCCTCCACATTTCCTCCAGAGGAGAAAGCAGCTTCAAAAACAAACCTAAAGTTGCGGTTTGCAAGCACATATAGGCGTTCACTCATTCCACTGGCTTGAATATTAACTACTTGACAACCAGACTATAGCCGAATGATGGCTACAGCACAGCCATCTAGTTCTGGGAGGGCATTATATGATGTCCTCCAGAACCACGCACCCGGCGAGCTCTGTGATCGCTGTGTCCATCGGACACAGCTGATCATATGACATGGTGAAGGACCAATCACAGCATCCTTTTACCACGTCATCAGCTGTGTGCAGGGGCGGACTGACCATTCGAGCATTCAGGCACTGCCCGAGGGCCCGGGGTCAGTAGGGGGCCCCATGAGATGCCCCTGGTACCTTTAATTGGCTTTTTCATAGGCTTTTTTTAGGTGTGGGCGAGGACACAGAGGCCCCATTATCCCCTATTGCCTGGGGGCCCCATGAGTTATCAGTCCGCCCCTGGCTGTGTCCAATGACAGAGCTGATCACAATGTATATACAGTTGCTGATTATCGGCTGTAGGGGAAAGCCGGTGATCAACAAATGTATTATAAAAATTCAGAGGCAGCCCCCAGCACCAACAGTGTGCATCAGTACTGCCAGTGTCCATCAATGCCACCAGTCAGTGAACATCAGTGCTGCCAGTCAGTGCCACCTACCAGTACCGCCTATTGGTGCCCATCAGTGCTACACATCAATGCAGCCTCATCAGTGCCTCTTTGTCAATGCATATCAGGGCAACCTATCAGTGCCCATCAATGCTGCCTATCAGTGCAGCCTCATCAGTGCCGCCTCATCAGTACCCATCAGTGCTGCATATCAGTGCAGCCTCATCAGCGCACATCAGTGAAGGAGAAAAATTACCTGTTTGCAAAATTTTATATTAGAAACTAAGAAAAACCACCAAAGACAGCTCTATCTGTCTAAAAAATAATGATAAAAATGTCATATGTACACAGTGTTGCATGACCGCACAATAGTCATTCAAAGTGCGACAGCACTGAAAGCTGAAAATTGGCCTGGGCAGGAAGAAAGTGAAATTGCCAGGTAGGCAAGTGGTTAGAGCTCCACCCAAAACGGGAAATTCTGCCTTAAGTACTGGTCCCCCGATCCCTGTGAGAAACTGCCACCTTTGGGGAGTGGGTACCCAATTTTGACAGGTACCCACTCCCACTTCTGCTGCGATCACCTAGGCAATCAGAACTGGAAGTTGTCCTCCCAGTAGTCTTCTGGGACATGTGACAGGTCCCAGAAGACTACAGGGCCATTCACAAGGTGCAGCACTGCTCGCACATGCGTAGTGGACACCCAGCTGTGAAGCTGCAAGCTGTCACAGCCTGGAGCCCCCACTGAAGATGCCAGCACTGGGGAGCAAGGACGGCCAGTGAAACTGGCTGCAATGAGTACACCTCTGGATCTTGGAACAGGTATGTGTCTGTTTTTTAAAAGTCAGCAGCTACAGTTTTTGTAATTGCTGACTTTTTTTGGTAGCTTTGACTGGACCTCCACTTTAATCCATTCTGGACATTGGAATGAATACTCATGCGCGAAACACATTATTAATTTACAGTATATAGCGCCAGAAGTTTGTGTAGCACATTACATGAAGGCAGACAGTACAATACAGGAGGAATCAGAGGGCCCTGCTCATTAGAGCTTACAATCTAAAAGGGATGGTCAAGTGATATAAAACGTATGTGCGAAACACATCTAGCGTTAAGGCTCATTTAGTGTTTTTTCTGCCCGAACACTTTCTTGGAGTGATTTTTTTTTGCAGATTCTAGACCCAGGGTCGGACACCTCTCAATCGCGATCTACTGGTCAACCACAAGAAGGAGACAGGTACATTGCATTCAAGTCTCTGCCTTGTTGCAAGTGCTTCTCCCCCAGAGTACCAGAGCTAAAAAAGGAAACAATGAGCTCAGGTGTATTGGCTGCCTGAGCTCTAAGGCTGGGAAAGCTGTGAAATCCAGGCCTAGGTGGCGGGGGCATTCTCCACTCGCAGTAGGCCCCTGTAGGCATAGGCGCGGTTGCGGGGCAGGGAAAGCTTCTGTTGCCTATGTTTTGCTGTTGGCTTTGAAGGCAGGATAGTTCATAGGGGTTTGGGCTTTTGTCTGAATACACCTGAGCCCATCCTCAAATTGTGCTGCATTGATCCCTGTTGGCCCTCTTCTCCAATCCTTTCAAGGTGCTTGTGGATGGTATCAAGTGGAATGGACAAGAGAGGAAGGCCGGTGGGGATCAGAGCACCAAAACAAGTAGATAAGTCACAGCAACTTTCCTGTGCTGTTCTGCATCAGGAAACCGCTTCTGTGCCCTCCTGAGCCCCCCTGTACCATACCCTTCTGAGACACTCTGTACCATGCCCTCCTGAACTCCACTGTGGTGTGCCTTCCTGAGCCCCCTGTACTGTACTCCACTGGGCCCCCTGTACCGTATCCTCCTGAGCCTCCCTGTACCGTGCCCTCCTAAGCCCCCTTGTACTGTTCCTTCCTGACCCCCCCCCCCCCAGTACCATGCCTTTCTGACATCCCAGTATCATGCCCTCCTGACCCTAAAAACTGTGCTCTCCTGAACCCTGTACACTGCCCTGCTGCCTCCTGCCCTTTACCCTACTTATGATTTATTCTCTGTCCTGCTGATGCCCATTCCTTTGCCCTGCTTACCCCCTGTCTTCTGCCCTGCTGACCCCGTCTTCTGCTCTGCTTTTCCCTGTACACTGCCCAACATACTACAAACCCTTGGACACTGCCCTACCTATTATTAACCTTTACTGACCTCTGTACACTGCCTTACATATTTCTGACCTCTGTATACTGCCCTACATACTACTGGCTTCTGCACACTGCCCTAGCTACTACTGACCTCTGTACACTGACCAAGATAATATTGCATACTATTTACACTGGCCAGAATTAAGAGCAGACAGCCAGGCTAACATTCAGGCCAGCCAGGCCTGAAAATAGTCTAGCAAGTCACTCTGGAGTACCATATGTTCTGCCTTCATAATGTATTCCTGCATCAGACCTATGAGGGAGACCAATTACTCCCCAGACATGAAAAAATGCTAATGAATGTGAATGACGAGTGTCTTGCTGAAACTAACTTTTAAGGTAGGTTAATTTTATATTTTTACAGTGACTTGTGTGTGAAGATTCCCTCCCTCTGCCCACCCTGGTTCACCCTTCAAAACAGCTGATTTTAGGTAAAATCCCTCTGCATTTGTCAGTATCACAGAGGTGGGGGCAGGGAGCTGCAGTTAGAGCTCTGTGAGAGCTGATTGGAAGAAAGGGACCCCCTCACCCCACACACATAGACAAGCTGTCTGCTGAGCTCTCCCCCAACACAAATTTATCTCATGTGTCCAGAAAACATTTCAGAAGTGACATATGCTAATAACAGAGGAGCAAAGCACCAGAAAGAAACAACACTTAGAGCTTTGGAGAAATACAAGTAAACACCACAGATAGCTGTGCTCTGTTTGGATCTCATGACTGAGGTTTACATCCACTTCAATATGTTACTTGAATAATTTGGCATGATGAGAATCGCAAGCTAGCAGTTCAGCATAAAGTGCAATCTTTTCCTAACATCCCTAGTCCCTAACTACAGGCTTGTGTGCTGCCTTGGCATACCTGCTTAACAAAGCGTCCATGGTTGGTATCTTCTGGAAGGACTGCAAGTCCCAGCAATCTTCCTACATGTGGAAGGCTCCAGGATGCAGGTTTGTAGCACCTTTGCTGAAATCAGGAACCAAAGCGTTCTCCCACATCTTGCTGGCTGTGTCTTTCCTTCTTATGCAGCAGACTGTGTGTTGTGGGACTACAGGTCTCAGTAGCTCCAGGTATGTTGGCAGGCAATGTTAGGGCAGATGAACAGAAGTTAGCTGAAGCAGGGATGAACAGACCCCCTCCAAGCTGGTTCTATGCTGGAGGACTGAGTTATATAGCAGCTGTCAGCCTTCTTCCCACATGGCTGGAACCTCTCTGGGCAGAGCTCCCTCCTGATTTTATATGTACTTGGGGGGAAAGGGCCCATAAAAAGTCCACCAAAACAGAAACTCTGGGAACACATTTAACCCCTTCCCTCCCAGCCTGGCAGCAGCTAACTCTCTGTATAAATAACAATGCAGTGCAAGCAGGACTAAAATACTCACAGGCACACTGTCAGCCATGTCCTAAACATTGGCATCGCTAGGTGCACAGTCCAGCCACAGTGACTGTCAGTCTCTCATACAGTTTGACACTCTGCTGGCAGCAGGGCTGGACAGTGCACCTGTACCTTCCATCCACACCTAAACATTACAGCCTCATGCAGTGGAACTAAACACCTAGTGTGCATTAAGGGCCTTAGGATGAAAGACTGTAGTATTCCACACTGAATGTTGGTTATTAACTTTTTTTGTCTCTCCCTTCCATTATTCCCTTCCATTATTACTTTTTCCCTATCTTTCTTTCCAGTACCCTCTTCCTATTGCCATGAATATTGCTGATAGCATAAGAACATTTTTCCCTGAACGTTTTGCTTGTTCTTTGGCCTCTAATTCCAGATAGGAAACTTTGTATACATTTCTGAATGACACCAGAGAAGGAGGCTTTTGTCTGTGACATTTCTTCCTTCTTTACACCCCTACACAGGGGTGGATAGAATTCTGGCCTTGGTGGTATGTGCATGCCTTTTCATGCACTAAGCAATTGTACTGGGTTTTTTTCATAATTAAAAAACAAATATGCATTGGACTAATTTACAGCAATCTAATGATTTTCATCGTTTCCCAGTATCAAGAAAGCAACTGAATGAAACAGGAGCAAAAATTATTTAGAAATCTCTTTTGACAGGCATTGCATGATCTTAGAAACAACTAAAACCATAGGGGCTCATGCACAAAGGTGTAATCAAAATGATACGTTGGATCTTGCTGCCAAAAACATAGCATAAAGTACATGCATTTATGTGCATACAGTGTTCAGAAGCACATGCATGTAAATTCATTTTTGTGGCTAAAATATTCATTTATTCAAGACATTAATATTAATTCATGTACATACACATGTATGCATGTGCATTTCAGCGAATAAAGATTTCCAAAATACACTTCCCTGAATGTGGAGAATTTTAGTTTTATGTCTCTGAACTCTACTAAACTAAGACAAAGCACTCTTCCCATGTGCACATACACATTTGATTTAATAGAGTTACACTAAGATCTGTAAAAATTGTACCAATCTAATTGCAGAGGTTTTGACATCCATGTGCATTAACTCAGGTATGTAATGTATCTTTCTATGGACAGTTTTAAAAGTACATATTGTAGAACTATTGATCAGAGCAGCCCCGATCATCTCCTTTTGGGTTCCCCACAGGCTGTTTTGGCTCCTCCTCCCAAGCCTCTTGCTAGAGGGGCACTCGAGTAGGCTTGCTCACAAGTCATGCTATGAATAGACATTGTGTATTCACACACAGAGTGTGGCTCTGCCCCGCCTCCCCATCTCTTCATTGGCTCACTTGCTGTGATTGACAGTAGCAGGAACCAATGGCTCTGACTGCTGTGTGAGCCAATGAGGAGAGAGAGACCCAGGAGAGCTGTGGCTGTTATGCACATCACTGGCACAAGATGGGGCTCAGATAAGTATAGGGGGGGGGGGGGCTGAGGGGAGAGCTGCACCCAGAACGTTTTGTACCTTAATGCATAGAATGCATTAAGGCAGAAACCTTCTGCCTTTAGAACCACTTTAATTATTGCTCACTCCTGTGCACTTTCTTCATAATGATGAAAGCATTTAATGAAGCACATTCTTTGTAAAATAAAATGCACCCAAAACCATTATAGTTTATCTTTCATAGACAGTTTAAAAAAATATAGAAGCCCAGTAGATTTTAGAGGTGGTTCACACCAATTTGCTTGGCACACCAAGCACAGTGCAATGTGTTGAGGTGCCATTCAAAATGAATGGAACCCCAGCACATCTCACATGAAGTCTCAAACATACAGCAGCATAAACACATTCATATCCCTTCTGTTTGCTTCTTAGAAATAACCCCAAGCCTGTATATTATATTTGAAACAATAGGCTAACCAACATGTCTTGTCCTACCAGTGAGTTTGCAGAATATGCCTGCTGGTTTGTGGTATTTCATTAAGCCCAATCATTGCTCATTTTTATGCTGGATCAGTTTATAGTCTATGGCAGGCAGAGTTCTCCAAACTATGGCCCAAGGGCCACAGTTGGACTGCTACAAGATATTATCTGGCTCACAGCTAGGATTATTACTATCTGTTTGTAGATTGACATTACTAAACATTTCTACAGGTGCCTTTGCTGTGAGTGTCAATATTTGGGGGGATTTTTTTTTTTGGAAGAAGAGATTCACCTTTACAATGTATGATGAACTTTTTTTTTTTTATTGCCTTTTTTTGCTCCTTCAGCAAGCCTGCTACTAAAGAAGCCCCCATATATACGTGCTCCTCGCTGGTGCTCCTTAGACATTTAGCACCAGCATACCACGCCCCTGCTCCCTCCTCCCAGTTATTTGACTGATGGTTGATGCCTATGGCTCTGTTGCTCTCAGTACATACCTTTACACCTCAGAAGATCAGATTGTGGGGGCACTGCGGTGGTGACCATGATGAGGTGAAACAATATGGTACTAGGACATTTTATGGCCTTAGGGCTGGTTCAAACCTGAATCACACAGGAATGCAGTCTGCGTTCCTGTGTGATTCCTGTGCAGCTCAGTGCAGTGTGATTTCCAGCCCTTTAATTTGAATGGGCTGAAATCACAATGGATTGTACAAAAAGTATTGTATGCACCACTTTTCAAAATGAAAATCTGTGATCTGCATTTTAGGTGTCGTTAAGAATATACTGACACCCGCAACAAAGGCACCTGTGGAAATGTTTAGTAATGATAATCTACAAAGATAGTAATAGATAATTAATAATAATATAAGTATTCTTTATGTACCTTATTTTTCTATTCCTCCCCATTCTTCTCACAATGGGCATTTTCACTAAGGGCAGATGAATCCATCTCCCTTTACTTCCTGAAGCTCTGCCTAGAACTATGGATCTGCCTCCCGAAACATGTAACACAAACTTCCTAGCATGCATCTGTGAGTCGCTGGCTATTTCACCAGTGCCTCACTAACATAGGAACCAGAAAAACTGTAATTATAAGTAAAAGCAAAAACAGTTTTTCTAATGATGAATGTAAGATAATTTCATTTCAGCATGGGGTGCTGTATTCTGATGTGATTTTTATTGTAAATGGGTAAATGTCCACTTTAATGCAGAGAATGTATTAGGTAAAAAATGTCTAGCATTTAGTACCTCTTTAACCATTAAGTACAGTAGGCATTAACGAGATTGTAAAGGTTAAAATGTTTGTTTTTTAAATAACAACCATGTCATACTTACCTGCTCTATAAAATGGTTTTGTACAGGGCAGCCGTGATCCTCTTCTTCTGGAGTCTGTCTGCTTCTCCTTTTCTTTGTTTTCCCTCATAACAAACAGATTGTGATGGAGGCAGACACACTGGCTGAATTCTGAGATAGGCTGCGTGTGTCTATAGACACACATAGCGTGTCTTGGCCCCGCCCCTCTAATCTCTTTCCAAAGGGTTTTGACTCTTGCTGCTGGCAAGTCTCCTGTGATGAAAGAGAGGGAAGAGAAGAGCTGCTGCAGATGGGGACAGCGCTGGATTGAGGTTGGGTTCAAGAAAGTGTTTAAAGGGGGGGCTGGAGGGAGCAGCTTCCGGAAAGATTTTTACCTTAATGCAGAGAATGCATTAAGTTAATAAACCTTTTTGCCTTTATAAC
Source organism: Staurois parvus (assembly GCF_062004578.1). Lineage (NCBI taxonomy): Eukaryota > Metazoa > Chordata > Amphibia > Anura > Ranidae > Staurois > Staurois parvus. The sequence goes on from NW_028318002.1 coordinate 1,822,007, forward strand.
AACTTTAAGGTGGTAAAGGGAAAGAGGTAGTATTTCCCGATATAATCTTTTCCCCATTTTCCCTAGGATTTATCATTTTATATAAGGTTTTTTACACAAGAACAGAAAATTCCGAGCTAATTCAGGTGCAGGAAAACATGGAAATGCCCTTTGTTACTTAGGGCACCAAAATTTGTGTACCTATAAGCTCTAGTGAAGGAAATCTAGCCCTGTTGCTCACAATCTAATGTTCCTTCAACACCCATACAATTCCACACTATGGTTTGGTTGAACAGACACCAGTTAACCTTCCAGTATACTTTTAAATTGTAGGAGGAAACTGGGGCACCTGCAAGAAAATCACACTTAGGGGTTGTTCCCCATGCAGTGGTAATCATCTCTGATTATTATGTGTGATTATTTAGTGTAAGTTCAATCTACCATGCTCTAATTAGTTAAGGCATGGCAGATAAATAATTAGTTTCACACAGTGAGTCACTCTTTCAATAAAAACACGTACATAAATCCACCCCAAAATATTGGAATGCTTTCTGTAAAGCCTGTGTAGTCAAGAAAATACACTGATTTGATATTTCTGTTTGTTTAGCTGGTTTTCCATATGTTATGTAGGCTGTATTTAAACAGCATTTATTTTTAACAAAAATGTAAATAACTGCATGTTTTTCCCCAGGTTAAAATTAACCCGTGGAAATGGTTTACTCATAGTCCCGTTGTTTCTTTTATTTATCCATTCATATCAGCATTAGAAACTATGATTAGTTTGTGTCCTATCAAACTCTACCTTCGCAACTTTTCCCAAATAACATAGGGGTCAATTCACTAAAGGTTACCGCATACGATATGAAGGTCACCTGACTCATTTTTCAGAAATATCTCATGAGATAATAAAACAGTCAATTCATCAAAGTAAAATATCGAATGTCAGGTAAATACAGCACATTTGTTAAAATAGTGATATAAATACCGTAATAAAGATGAGATAAATCAATAAAGTCAATTCATTAAAAAACACACATTCATTATTTATCACCAGGCGTTTGCTGGTGGTATTTTAGAAATGTACAAAATAACAGTTAGAGGAACACTGCACTGGCTAGAAAGTGAAAAGTATACAATGTATCAGTGTAAAAATGTTCTCCTCTGTAACAATTTCATCAGTGGGAGATCATTTTGTGAATGAAAGCACACCACAATGTTTTCAATGCTTCACAGTATTGCTGTGTGCATTTTGGTGCAATGTTAGCCTGCAAAATTAATTTTGAAAAATACGATAAATAACGCAAAATTTAAGTGCTAAGTATCTCAAAACATAAATATTGAACGCATTCAGTAAATTATGTTATTTATGTTATTTAACTCAAAAATGCATGTGGTTTTTATCTCTTAGTGCAGGAGTCTCCAAACTTTCTAAACAAAGGGTCAGTTTATGGTCCTTCAGAATTTAGGGGGGTTAGACTGTGGCCAGCAGGATTGAGAATTTCCTTGGCATCAGTGGGAGAAAATACCACCACATTTGGAATTATGAAGAGGAATAGTGCCCCATTGTTGGTATCATCAGGAAGAATACTGCCCCATTGTTGATGTCAATGGGAGAACAGTGATATCAGTTGGCAGAATAGTGTCTCTTATCAGTGGGAAGAAAAGTGTCCCAAGGGCCAGATAAAGGCAAGCAAAGAGCTGCATCTGGCCCCTGGGCCACAGTTTGGAGACCACTGTCTTAGTGAATTGACCCCATAGTGAGTTCTTAATTGCAGTAGCAATAATAAACATGTCAGATCACAGCACCAGTTTTATATTTGCTAGCATTTTTATGGGTCTGTTCCCATATACAGATATATTTATTTCAAGTACTTATATAGCGCCATCAACTTACGCAGCACTTTACATATATATTGTACATTCACATCAGTCCCTAACCCTCAAGGAGTGTACAATCTAAGGTCCCTAACTCCCATTCATACATACACATACTAGGACCAATTTAGACAGGAGCCAATTGACCTACTAGCATGTCTTTGGAGTGTGGGAGGAAACCGGAGTACTCGGAGGAAACCCACGCAGACACAGGGAGAACATGCAAACTCCAGGCAGGTGGTGCCATGGTGGAGATTTGAACCAACGACCCTAGTACTGCCAGGCGGAAGTGCTAACCATTCAGCCACTGTGCTGCCCATATATATACTGCAGTTGGACTGGTGAGAGGCCAGATCTGCAGATTCTGAGACCCAGGAAGAGACACCCAGGGCCACATAGCACAGACAACTGCAATCAAACCTATACCTCTGCAGCAGGATAAACCAGAGCGTACTCTCATCTTCTTCCCACCGCTGATCATCAAGGGCATCTGAGAGGGAGAGAAGGGGTCTCCTTCTACAGCAAGAGTTTGCTGCTGCACCACAGGGACTGGTGAGGGGGCTCATTGCCCACCATTTGCACTGTTAGCAGAAGCTGTCACTTCAGACAGGACATTAAGTTTCTTTTATCTTTACAGCTATACTGCTCCTCTGCCATACCTAAACAGGAGCTATACCACATTCATAATGCATCTATACTTCAACTGTCAGGAAGAATTCTTCTTCAGTTAATGCTAATTCTTCTGCAGCTCATACTAATTCATTTGCAACTCATGCAAACTCTTCTTCAGCTAATGCTAATTCTTCTGTAGCTCTTGCTAATTCTTTTGCAGCGCATGCTAATTCCTTTGCAGCTCATGCAAATTCTTCTTCAGCTAATGCTAATTCTCATGCAGCTACTGCTCATTCTCATTCAGCTAATGCTCGTGCACGTATACCAGCACACAGTCAAGTCCAAGCTAATATCGAGCAAGCAATGGCACATCGGTGCATCGGTCTTCCCACATTGGTGCCAAGCTGCCTATCTAAAGGAGACTTTGCTGCGTACTAATCACTGGATGTTCTTCAGCTTCCTGTGACCCATGTTCCTGTTTGTACTGACTGATCTTCCGTTGCTGACCCAGCTTTCTCCTGACCTTACTCTGTGGATTCCGGATTCTGACCACGGCTTGCTTAGACTACTCTATGCTTGATCTCCTGGTGCTGACCTCGGCTTGCTACTGGACCTTGCTCTGCTTGATAACCTGGTACCGACCCCAGCCTGCCTCCTGACCACACTACTGTCTCACTGTGTAGGACTCTGGCTCCCCTTGACTACATCCCTGACCTGCTATTAAGCACCCATTCTTCTTTGAGCCTTGTACCTCTGTCACCACATTCAGGGGTACTCGGACCAAAGCCGCAAGGGAAGCCCTCTTGTTAACTTGGCCTTCAACCAGGGTACATGACATCACCTATACTAACCGCATTATACCAAACCTTCTGAACCCCATCCACCCTTACAACTGTGCCAAGACTATACTGTTTACTGCATGCACGTTAACTGGGACTGTTGTTAAGTGCACCAACGCTCTTAAGGGGCCCCAATGATAGCCAGCAGAAGACCTACTTTAAGGACTGCCCCTGTCATAGAAAAAAATTCTCCATTTCCCTATACCACTCCTTGTGTTTTTTTATTTATACTGACAGTGCTTGCCAGACAGGCTAGGCCTAGCATAGCCACCATTAGGGCACTCTGGCAGTGGTTTATAGATTAGGCCTTAATATTGTTCACTGCTGCACTTCAGGTGGCGTTGTTACTGTTTAAGCTGATTTGGATGGCAAATGTCAGTCTATGCCTTGTTATAATTATTAATCACCCTATATGCTAAAGTATGTTATTACCATTGTTATTTATTTTTCTTTGCTTGTCTCGTTATCAACTTTATTAGGTTACAATATATTAAGTTTGTTTTTACTAACTTGTTTGGTGCTTTTTTTAAAAAAAAACAGCATTATTGCCGGAAGCTTAGTGTTATTGTCAGTGATTTCTTGTGATATTATGTGTTTGTGTATACAGCCTGGTATGTCAGATGGGCTGAGGTCTTTGAAAAGGTCGAGGCCAGGAACAGAGGACCCATCTTAACCAGCGGCTCCATTTGGGGGTAGTGCCACACACTGCAAAGGTAAATGAGGAAAAAATATGAGAGCTTGCATTTTTATGCAGTGCAGCAAATTGTGTGTGCTATAACACACTACAGTGAATAATAAAAGCATAAAAGAAAAAATGAGAAAAATTGGTTGCATTTGTTGTGGAAGGGCAGAGTGTAAGATAAACATTTTATTTTCAATATCAAAATTGTGTGGAGTTTATAATCAAAGGCACATGGCTTATGCAAGAATCTGCAAACTATAACTTTGCAGTCATGTAAAAGATTTATGTTTGGTCCCCGTATTCTGCTACAGCTTTTTTAATGGAACTTGAATATAATTTTGTTTGTTTTTTGTAAAATACTGTTAACTTACCAATCCTGTTCCAGATATAAGTGTGATTGGTTATTCTCTAGAGGGAGGCGGTGTCTGTTTACTTTTATCAACAACACAGTTACAGGACACCACTCCAAACCAAAATGTTGTGGCTTGTGCAAGAACTTTCTACCAAGAGCAGCAGGAATGAATTTTCAGTAACAGGCTGGGCTGGCTGTTCACATCTCCTATACAGATCAGAAGAGCTGGAATTGTTGAACGTTTCATGGTTGTTGTTCATCTTCATTTCATCTGTATGGAATACATTTTGTTCAATGCTATCCATGGCTCTGCTTACGGAAATTTTAATCTCAGAGCTACTTACCTGCTCATGTGGCATTGCTCCCTTGTTGGCTGAAATGCTACAAAATCCAGGTTACAAGCAAGTGAGGAGTACCAGAGCGATATGTCACTGGCTCAACAAATGGAACACTAAACTATTCTCCTTGTAATCCTGTCGCTAGTGATTTTCCACTAGTGAATAGATTGCACATGTAACATGGCCATTGTTTCATGACCTACTTTGTCTCAGACCAACAATTTAAATTATAACAAACCTCCCCCATTACACACACACTTTTTCAACTGCCACCATTACTCAACAAATTGTCACAAAATAATTAAATGGTATCTACTTGCCCATGCATTCGCCACAGGCACCTTTTCTCTCCCTCCTCCAAACCCGTGCTGCCATCTTGCCTAATAAATGTAATCGGCGACTGGCTTCTTTTTCTTCTGCTGACCCACCAATTACACTTGCACCTCATCTTTTGCATGCCCCTTAACACTTATCTATTACTCCCCAGCTGAAAAAAAGCCTTTCCCTGCCAAAGGTGTACATTAAAAGTAAGCAGCAACACAATTCTTTATTTAACCCCTTGGCACTGGTGCCTCCCGGCCCTTTAAGGGTTTCAGAAGCCGGGAGGCGGGGTGGGGTTTTAAGGTCATGTGATTCGCTGCCACAGCGGTCACATGATCGGGAAAGGTCCCGATCGAAAGAGGAGATTGGGACCTTTCTGTGAGTACCGGACATGTATGCTGGGAGTGTGCGGGGTTTTCCTTAATTGCACGCAAATGTGCGGCATCAAGGCCACACATTTGCGTTCGGCTGGTCTGAAGAGGTTAAACAAATGGCAGTTAGATCATTTTTATATCAGCATTTAGAGCTGCATGTTGATGTGGGTTTTTGGCCTCCTTCACATATTGTAGGGGCTGAGGCCCGTAGACAGTGACTATGCTGTGTGTTTATGAGGCAGTCCATGTAAATGTATGGGAATGCAATTACTCAACTTTTACAGCCAAAACATTTTTCTTAGTTTTTATAGAGTGAGGAAGGTTTGTTAAAGAGGTTTCACCTCACTTCCTGTCTTGCTGTCAACATTTTACCAAACAGGAAGTGAGCAAAACTCTCCAAGAGCAACATAGACAGAACGTAGACATGAGTCTGAAGTGCTTCTCTCCTTGCTGTGGGTGGCTGAATATAGTTACAAGTGACAGAGAGAAAGTTAAGTATGTGTAATGGTGGCCTCACACTAATTAATACGCTCATACAGTGAATCTATCAATGCCAATGAAATGATCAAATAAAAATTGCATGCCATCATCAACCGATTTAGTGAGCTCTCAATTTTGACTCTGCCAAGCTGATCGACCTCCTCACTCTCTTGTTCGAATTGTTTTGTAACTGTACTGTCTTCCTTTATATTTAGCACTGTGCAAACTGTTGGCACTATATAAATTCTGTTGCGCAAAATCACGTGTGTGTGTATATACGTATATATATATATATATATATATATATATATATATATATACTGTATGTGTGATTTTGCATTTCCGGGTAGGGGGCATGTGCGCGCCCTACCTGCGCCGCTATTCGTGGCCACAGCTGCCAATCACCGGGTCCCGGCTGGTGTTTTCTCACCGGCACCCGGTGATTACCAAGGATCTGCGATGGGGAGGAGAACTGTTTTGTTTACTAACAGTTCTCCTCCCTGTCAGCTCGGGCACCCTGCTTTGGATGGATGTGCACGCACAGCCATCCAGAGCAGTGTGATTACAAAAAAGCACACAGACACTGCCCTCTAGTAAAACACTCCGTGCACACAGTTAACCAGTAAACAGTTGATGTTAACCCCTTCCTGCCCAGTGCCATTAGTACAGTGTCAGTGCTTTTTTTTAGCACTGATCACTGTACTGGTTTCACTGGGGATGTCAGTGACACCAAGTCAGTTCCCCCCCAGTGTCAGTATGTCCGCTGCAGTCCCGCTAAAGGTCGCTAATTGCCGCCATTACTAGTAAAAATTTAAAAATAAAAATCCCAGTATATATACCGCCATTTGTAAAAGCTATAACTTTCACGTAAACCAATTAATTTACACATATTGGGATTTTTTTTAGCAAAGACATTTTAGCAGAATACATTTTGGCCTGAATTTATGAGGAAATTTGATTTTTAAATTTTTTTTACTGGACATGTTTAATAGCAAATAGTCAAAAATATTGTTTTTTTCTCAAAATTGTCGGTCTTTTTTTTTATAGCGCAAAAAATAAAAACCGCACAGGCAATCAAATACTACCGAAAGAAATCTCAATTTGTGGGAAAAAAAGGACTTAAATTTAATTTGGGTGCATGACCACGCAATTATCAGGTAAAGTAACGCAGCGCTGTAACGCAAAAAATGGCCTGATCAGGAAGGGGGGGGGTTAATCCTCAGGAGGGCAAGTGCTTAAGGAACCGATTGTAATTCAAATCCATTAACTTGTCACTTTTAATAGTTTGTTTATATTTATAACTAATAGTTCGTATTTCTGATCAACATTTTTTAGTCAATAGCAAAGTGTGAAACAATACTGTGTATATTGCCTCATTTGATATTTTATTCGATGATAAATCTCTTGTTTGCCATCACTCATACCTAAATTGATAACAAACCGCCACCTTTACTGAGGAAGCCACAAAAATAAATAACCTTCTAAAACAATTACAGTAAATAGATGACATTGTATTCTTCCTTTCACTAGGATTTGGCCCTGTAGCCCTGTTTGGAGCATCCCTGAAGTTCTTTCTTTTCTTAATAGTGGGGATTAGGCATGCCCCTTTTCCAAGATGGAACATCTGCTGCCTCATTGACTTGATGCCGGCTGAGAATTGCCCCATGGGACATGGTGAGCATGCCTATGGTTATGCAAATACTAACAGAAAGTTCGAGATTGCATGGCAACTTCAGAATGGCACTGCAGGAACAAAACAGAAAGAAGAAGGTGTGTGCTGACAGCTTATTTTATTAAAGTGTTACTAAACCCACAACAGTAAAATCAGTCTGTATATGCAGTAAAGTATGCTTGTTATACTCCCTGTGAAACCTAAGGGGTTAATCCTCCACATTGTGCAAAAACGCTGTTTGATCCTCTCCTTTCTGATCCTGCCCTTCTTCCAGTGTCCTCCTCTTATCTCCTGATAAGACATATAATGTGGAGTCACTCTGCACATGATCAGTTTGGTGTGCATTGCTAGATTTATTTTTTTCTTGGGAGAGTGCATGTGATCCACCCAGGGCCAATCAGCACTGACCAGACAGAGGTCAGGGGTTCTGCATCCTCCTTGAGCAAAATGAAAACTCCTCCTACAAGCTTTAACCAGCGCTCGGCTGGACACTGATAGAAGTGACAAGGCTTCTCTATATGATGATGAGAAAAGGTATTTAGCAGTTTATATTTACTAAAATAATTGTACTTCCGTGTTCTGTGTACTGTGGGAAACCAGATATACCAAATTAGAGCACTTTTCAAAAATTATGAAATAGAAAGAATACTGCAATTGCAAGTCTGAATACACTAAGCAAATCTCTATGACCAGGTAAGAAGGGCATTGGTCAGAGATGCCTCAAGTAGTTGGTGATAACTCCATAGGTGCTGTAGGGTTCTACAGCTGAGACATCATATACTGTCAATGTGGTAAGTATATCATGGTGCTTTGTGCAAAAGTGAAAGAAATAAAGTAATTACTGAAAAAACCTTATTAACGTGGAATTTCACTCTCTCAATCAACACTGACTATATTTAATCATTATTCTGCTATCATTAGTAAATAGATAGGAAATTATATCATACAGTAAGCACTTGTTTTAAACTTTTTGCTTTTTTACATTTCTTCAGTTACTTACTGCTTGCTATGCCTAGGCAAATGATGTCATACATCCTAGGAGTCATCAGGAGAGGCCGAAGAGTTTTCTCAGCTAAGCACACACTCCTGCCTGCATTCATGAGCTAATGGCAGATGGATTCCAGGAAGTAAATGGGGCAGCACAGTGACTAAATGGGGCAGCACAGTGGCTACATGGTTATCACTTCTGCCTGATAGTACTAGGGTCATTGGTTCGAATCCCAACCACGGCACCACCTGCCTGGAGTTTGCATGTTCTCCCTATGCCTGCGTGGGTTTCCTCCGGGTACTCTAGTTTCCTCCCACACCCCAAAGACATGCTGATAGGTTAATTGGATCCTATCTAAATTGGCCCTAATATGTGTATGTATGAATATAAGTTAGGGACCTTAGATTGTACACCCCTTGATTGTTAGGGACTGATGTGAATGTACAATATATATATGTGTAAAGCACTGCATAAATTGATGGCGCTATATAAGTGCCTGAAATAAATAAATAAGTAAATGCTACATGAATCATCTGCTTTTTACTCAAGATGGCCACAAATGCTAGGGGGTGTTTTTCAAAGTGATTTCTCAGCAAAATAAAGCATGGAGAAATGGATGGATAAGTGAGTTTTCTCTGAATATCAAAAATAAATCAAATAGCATTTTTGGTTTGTGGTGCTCAGATGCAGTGTAGTTCCACTTCAGGTGTTGTTTGCAATCATAAGTGGAAGGCACATTATGAGTGAAAAATTGCTCTCTTGTATGTTCACACTAAAATTAAACTTTTATGCCTTATCACAAAATGCTCTGTGTTTTAGAAGGTTAAAGCTGGACTCCGGGCAGGCCTGGACTGTCCATCGGGAACACCAGGCATTTGCCCCGTTGGCTGGGGCTGCCGGGCCTTATAACAAGAGCTGGTTAATGCAGGGATCCCCAACCCCCAAGGTTCTTAACCTTCCTCAGTAGGGCCTACTGAGGAAGCCTAAACTTAGCGCATATAGGTGGAAGGAGCTGAGCCCTAGACGTTATTTCTGAAGACCATTTGGGAGAGTGAGGTGGTGAGCCATATAGAGAGAAATACTTTATATGCCGGCTTTTGTCTTACATCTTTTAAGTGTTTCTAATCTGGGCGCAAATAAATAATTTTCAAAATAGAAAGCACTATGGTTCCTCTTTTTCTGTTTTTCATAATATAATATATGAGAGCGTCAGCTGGAGGAGTGTATAGTGTGGCGGTGCCCGGAGAGGAGCTGGAGGAAGATCACAGGGGGTATACACAAGTGTATCCATATGTCGAGCATATAACGACCTATTGATGAGGTCAAAAAATTGGTAAACAGAATTTTTACCTAACTGCAGAGGAGAGAAAATGTTACAGGATCTACCCATTTTTAAGGTGGAACTTGAAACATGTTTCAGCATCTGCAGCCTCTTTCCCCTGATCCCTCTTTCCTGTGACAGCATATGGGGAATCTTCTTGAAAATAACACGGCTCCACCCATATGGCTGCATCATTCATTCACAGTTTCCTGTAAAGGAATGCCTACACGTACCATCAGCCATTGTGGCTGGCGGCCTGTAGTTCTTAATGAACTACAATGGTGCTGGTGAGTACTCTCATAGTCCATTGATCTTCCTGCTCTCAGGTAACTGCCTGTCCATACATGGTACGGGCAGACAGCTATGCTGAGAGTCTGCAGGAGCCTGAGATTGCACCCATGATCTGCTGATCATGGATGCAATGCTCTACAAATAATAATAAATTCACATTTTTTTACCTGCAAAAATGTATTATTTACTATTTTTTTTTTCAAAATGTGAAGTTGTCCTTTAACCAGAGGCATGAACAACCTTATCTTTCTTTTGCAAACTATGCATTCCATCATCCCCCAGGTAACTGAAATGACCAAAAACAGACATGTTTTTGTAGTCCAGAATGGGTGACACCCATAGTTCCCTCTATAAATACAATGGTGGAATAAGTGTAGCCACCCAGGGATGGAAATTGTGACTTTTGCGATATTACCAGGTGAAAATAAAAGGTAAAAATACAAAAAAGGAAAACAAAAGCAACCAATGCATAATAAGTAATATATTCTGGGTTAAGACATACAGTTGTGTTCAAAATATTAGCAGTGTGTTGAAAAAAGTGAATAAAGCTCAAAATCCTTCTAATAGCTTTTATTTCAATACACACAAATGCATTGGGAATACTACACATTCTATTCCAAATCAAAACATGAAGAAAAATATATCAAATTTGTGTTGTTCCTCTAAAAAAAATTGAAGAAAAGTGAATATTAGACTGTTCAAAAAAATAGCAGTGTTTGTATTCTTCTTTACAAACGCAAACATTCACTATATAAACTGAAAAATGTTTGAAGATTTTGCTTTCCTTTGAATCACTTAATGAATATTTAGTTGTATAAGCACTGTTTTTGAGAACTGCTGTACATCTGTGTTGCATGGAATCAACCAACTTCTGGCACCTGTGAACAGGTATTCCAGCCCAGGATGATTGGACTACATTCCACAGTTCTTCTCTATTTCTTGGTTTTGCCTCAGAAACTGCATTTTTGATGTCACCCACAAGTTTTCTATTGGATTAAGATCCGGGGATTGGGCTGGCCACTCCATAACGTCAATCTTGTTGGTCTGGAACCAAGATGTTGCACGTTTACTGGTGTGTTTGGGGTCGTTGTCTTGTTGGAACACCCATTTCAAGGGCATTTCCTCTTCAGCATAAGGCAGCATGACCTCTTCAAGTATTCTGATGTATTCAAACTGATCCATGATCCCTGGTATGCGATAAATGGGCCCAACACCGTAGTATGAGAAACATCCTCATATCATGATGTTTGCGCAACCATGCTTCACTGTCTTCACAGTGTACTGTGGCTTGAATTCAGTGTTTGGGGGTTGTCTGACAAACTGTCTCTGGCCACTAGACCCAAAAAGAACAATCTTACTTTCATCAGTCCACAAAATGTTGCGCCATTTCTCTTTAGGCCAGTCAGTGTGCTCTTTGGCAAATTGTAAGCTCTTCAGCACGTCTTTTTTTCAACAGTGGGACTTTGCGGGGGATTCTTGCAGATAGCTTGGCTTCACATAGGCGTCTTCAAATTGTAACAGTACGCATAAGTAACTTTAGACCTTCTTTGATCTTCCTGGAGCTGATTGTTGGCTAAGTCCTTGCCATTTTAGCTATTCTTCTATCCATTCGAATGGTAGTTTTTCGATTTCTTCCACGTCTTTCAGGTTTTGGTTGCCATTTTAAAGCATTTGCGATCATTTTAGTTGAGCAGCCTATCATTTTCTGCACTTCTTTATATGCTTTCCCCTCTCCAATCAACTTTTTAATCAAGGTACGCTGTTCCTCTGAACAATATCTGGAACGACCCATTTTACTCAGAATTTCAGAGAGAAATGCACTGTAACCAGCATGTATAACATTTGCTGCCTTCCTTCCTTAAATAAGGTCAATAATTGCCACCTGTTTTTCAAAGAATGAATGACCTCACTAATAGAACTCCACACTGCTATTATTTTGAACATGCCCTTTCAATTAGTGATTCAATGACACAGAATCAGCAGCATGCATGTCATGACTGTTGGGTCTGTTGGATTTCTATTACTCTACTACACCTGCTAGTATTATTATATATATATTATTTGCCATGTAGAAATATCATTTCTACCAAAAACAGTGAATGATCAGGTTAGTGATGTCTGACTGCTATTATTTTGAACACAACTGTACCTTATGAAGATACACATATAGCTACCTAATTGGGTTTATGGGCAGCTAATTGCAAATAATGATTTTCAGTATTAAGGGATAAGTTCACCTTTTCTAACATGTTACACCCGTATTCAGGGTGTAACATATTAGCGTTGCAGCTGCTCATGCTCCCCCCGAGTCCCTGCTGTGACCAGGGATCCTCTCCTGTATCTTCAGTTACAAATCAAAAAAGACTTAGCTGTGTGGGGCTACTCCCACCCGGCAGTGTCATTCATTCACAGAATTCTGTAAATGAATAACTACAAGTCCCGACAGCCTTTGTGGCTGTCAGCTTGTAGTTCTCAGTGAACTACCATGGCGCTGTGGAGCTCTGTGGTAGTTCATTGTCTCTTCCTATGTATGAATATCTGCCTGCTCATACGAGATACAAGCACACAGATATACATACAGGTCCGCAGGAGTCCTGCATGGCACCCTAGGCCTAGGCACCCTAACTTTCTAGGCTCCTAGTAATAAAAAATAGTACATGCACATTTTGTTTACCTGCAAAAAGATGTCCATTTATTATTTTTTTTACAAAGGTGAACTTACCCTTTAAAATTTGAGCCATTCAGCAGGTAAGCTCTACCTCCTGAATTTAAATGCCATATTTTACTGGAATAGGTGATGTTTGTGAAAAATTAAGGAAAAGATTAGATTTTGTTTGACACTGCTTTATATTGTCAACATGATGTGGCACGTGGGAACTGGAACTGACAACATAAATCTTTATGGAAAAAACTGTTGAGAGTCTGTCAAGCATGCAGCTGACAATGATCTGTAAACAAAACATATTTCCAAGCTCTTGTCAGGTAACACCATGATTATTAGTTATTACAAATGCTCCTCCATATGACAGTCTATCATTTTAAATGCCATATTTTTATATTACACAGCATTTTAGAGAGAACATGTACAGTATGTGTGTATATCCATTTACATCTGTGTGTGCCTTGTAAGTATTCACAATCCTATATCCCAATCATACACACTTTAGTGCACCCCCTAAAGAGCTGCTGGTTCCATTCCCCAAGTTACAGCACATGCAGCCAGGCACACAACATTTTCTTCACTCTTCCCCTGGCTCAAAGGAACAGTCCTTGGGTGTCTTTTTAGGGTTTTATTGAGACATTGAACTTGGATGAAGGGGGTGAAGGGAGCATGGGATACCCCAGAAATTGGTGAACTGAACACTTTGAGGATTGCTGAACTGTACAAAAATGTCTCGTAGAATCTCTATGCTGACAGCGACTATGACTTCTTCCAGAGACAAAAAGCTACACACAGTCACTGACTTCTCAAGACTTGGATCATCTACTCACAGAGCCACAGGATCATCAGTTGCCTCCTTCTGATATCCATCAGGCTCTTCCAGGCGCTTCTCAATAAGGGAGATGCAGGCTCACACAACCATAGGACAACTGGACATTTCCATCTAATGTCCTCCTAGCTTTCTCCAGTGTGAGTCTCCAGATCCAAACTGACTCCTGGACTAAACTTTTGAATAGGCACCCCAGCTAAGGCTTAGATAGGACCTCAATGTCTTCCTAATGGCACCACTAGCACTCCTGTATAGGGGTTTCCTCCAGCAGGACTGGACCTAGGAACTCTCTCTCCCTGCTTCAGACCTCCAACTATTTACTGGCTCTCCCACTACCTGCTAGGCACACCTCCCCAAGGAATGGCTGGGGTCCTATAAATATTCAGGCTCTGTTCTTCCACCCACTATTATTCTAGAATGCTCTAGATCAGGGCTTGAAAAAGCCACTCGCCCGCTCGCCAAATGCGAGGAGAAATTCCTCTGTTGCGAGCAGCGAGCGGCTGCGAGTGGTGAGCACAGATGAAGCATGGAGCGACTGCACCTGCGCTCCAAGCCTCATTGTGAAGCTGAGTTCCGGTTTACAACTTCCAGCTTCCAGCTTCCGGCTTCTGCGGCACCGCCGCCGAGGGGACAGGTGCAGGAGAGGTCCGCTCTCCTACACTGAGAGGAGACACCCTCTCCACCGCCACAGGGGACTCAGGGGGGACAGTAAGTACTGTATACAACATGTCCTATCACTATAATGGAGTACAGGGGAGCTGGGATATACATTACTTAGTAATGTATATCCCAGCTCCCCTGTACTCCATTATAGTGATATGACATGTATACAGTAATGTATATCCCAGCTCCCCTGTACTCCATTATAGTGATATGACATGTATACAGTAATGTATATCCCAGCTCCCCTGTACTCCATTATAGTGATATGACATGTATACAGTATGTATATCCCAGCTCCCCTGTACTCCATTATAGTGATATGACATGTATACAGTAATGTATATCCCAGCTCCCCTGTACTTCATTATAGTGATATGACATGTATGCAGTAATGTATATCCCAGCTCCCCTGTACTCCATTATAGTGATATGACATGTATGCAGTAATGTATATCCCAGCTCCCCTGTACTCCATTATAGTGATATGACATGTATACGGTAATGTATATCCCAGCTCCCCTGTACTCCATTATAGTGATATGACATGTATACAGTAATGTATATCCCAGCTCCCCTGTACTCCATTATAGTGATATGACATGTATACAGTATGTATATCCCAGCTCCCCTGTACTCCATTATAGTGATATGACATGTATACAGTAATGTATATCCCAGCTCCCCTGTACTTCATTATAGTGATATGACATGTATGCAGTAATGTATATCCCAGCTCCCCTGTACTCCATTATAGTGATATGACATGTATGCAGTAATGTATATCCCAGCTCCCCTGTACTCCATTATAGTGATATGACATGTATACAGTAATGTATATCCCAGCTCCCCTGTACTCCATTATAGTGATATGACATGTATACAGTAATGTATATCCCAGCTCCCCTGTACTCCATTATAGTGATATGACATGTACACAGTAATGTATATCCCAGCTCCCCTGTACTCCATTATAGTGATGACATGTATACAGTAATGATTACTGTATACATGTCATATCACTATAATGGAGTACAGAGATGCTGGGATATACATTACAGTGTACAGTTTTATATTTTGGACTTATTCTAAAGAAAAATGTAATTTCATAAGCTTTAAGGGGGCGTGGTTGGGGCTGGGTGGGGGTGGGGTTTTGGGCGGGCTGGGGTTGGGGGGCCGACCTGGGCAAGGTTGGGTGGGGAAACTGGTGGAGAGTAAGTTTTGTGACCCACTAGTAGGTCTGGACTCCTTTAACCCCTGCTCTAGATTACAGGGGGATGTAATCAGGGCAACAGCCTTTTGAGACACTGAGCAGGCATGAATAATCAACCTCTGCTCCACTGAGTACAGAGTAGCAAATTTAATTTTCCTAACAATCTACACTACTCTAGGAGGGTGGTACTACATTGGGAGACACTAGTATATCCTAAGCATCCTCTCCAGGGGTGAGCTGCAAATGAAGTAAGCTGGCACCACTTACCACGGTTTATAGTAACAAAATGCGATGTGCCTGCCAAGGGAATGGGGAGATAGAGGGAATGAAACACTGAAAGTGCTCATGCAATTATGAAAATAATCATATACCCTTTAGTGATGATAGTGAAAGCCACATACAGTTCATCGGGGTCCAACTGTAAATAAAACGGAAACTTTTTCACTTTATTTTTAAAATGGTACACGTCAACTTTTGATTTCCCTTGTATTAATTAGTTATACATTACCAGTAGATTAAGCAGTTTGGACCTTTGGCAGCACTCGGTTTTATATTAACTTTTATGAGTTGTTCACAAGGTCAACAAATAGTGAGGTATTCATGCCAACGTTATGTTATAGCCTAGAATACATATCTAAAATTCCAATTTAAATTAATTACTGTAAACAGTGCTCTATCACATTGCTATTGCACACAATGTTTCAGACTGAAAAGATATTTTATCAGTTATGCCGAACGTAAATGATTTGAGGACATTATCAGCTTCATAATTACGCTGGAATCCCAAGAGATGATCTACCAATTGGATAACATAAAAGGGCCAAGACATAATAGCAAGATTGTCTAAGCTAATGACCTTTTCACATGAGTAGATGGCATTTAAAATCTAGATAGATTTGTATATCTGTTGTTATTACTATAACATTACAAGTGGAGAGAATGAGGAATTGGGACCTAAGGGAACAAAGATATATTCCTAATTAATACATGTATTGCCAAACCTTTTTTTAGCTGTGGTTTTAGTAGGGAAGGCTTAAAAAGGGCCTCCCCCCTTCCTTTTATAGATACGTAGATTATATACATATCTACCACAGCCTTTTTCAACAAGGGTGCCCAAGCATTATTGGGTGCTTTCAGGTGTCTTCAGGAGTGCCTTGGCAAAATGCCTAAAAATTGCCAAAAGATTGTATACAAGCCAACAGGTGGATCAAGCCTGCCTTTTAATTACACAAAGCCACAGGCTTTCATTGTGTACCTTTACAACCTTCTAGCCACCTGCATCCTAACAACCAGAAATGTCATCAGATAAGGAGGATGTTTGGTGCCTGTACAGCATCCTTGTTTGCCCCTCCCCTGTCCCTCTGTCAGCACTGGAATCACATTAGCTGAGTGAGGGAGGAAAACTGAGAGAGAAGAGAAACAATGGAATACTAGTCAGTACCAGTGTGCAAAGGTGTGTTTTCTAAATCACCTCTAATGTTGGGTGTCCTACGTGTGTGGATGTTGCTGCATTATGGAAAAATATTAGTTGTGTTTTTTACATTTTAGAATGGGGTGCCTCAAGATTGTGCAGAATTTTAAAGGGTGTCTTGACTGAAAAAAGAAACACTGATCTAACTTATGTATATAGATTATATACATGAAGACAATATAAAACCTAAAGAAGTGTGTAAGCAGGTGCAGTCTAGTTTCTTCACTGTAGGTGGCGCTCGTCTGGAGCAATAGTACAGCTGAAGGGAGCAGTCAACAGCTCCCCCACCCGGTTCTTGTACTGTTTGCAAGTTGTTTAACCACTTGCCTTCCAGAGGATTTACCCCCCTTCCTGACCAGGCTGTTTTTTGCATTACGGCACTGCGTTACTTTAACTGACAATTGGGCGGTCATGCAATGCTGCACCCAGATGAAATTTACGTCCAATTTTCCCCATGAATTGAGCTTTCTTTGGGTGGTATTTTATCGCCTCTGTGTTTTTACTGCCAATTTTGAAAAAAAAAACAATATTTTTGACTTTTGCTATTAAATATGTCCAGTAAAAAATTTTAAAAATAAAATTTCATCAGAAATTTAGGCCAAAATGTATTCTGCGACATGTCTTTGCTAAAAAAAAATCCCAATACGTGGAAATAAATTGGTTTACGTGAAAGTTATAGCATTTACAAATGGCGGTATAGATACTGGGATTTTTTTTCTCTACTAATAATGGCGGCGATCAGCAACTTTTATCTGGACTGCGGCGGGCATTCTGACACTGGGGGGAGACTAATTTGGTGTCACTGACATCTCCAGTGACACCAATACAGTGATCAGTGCTAAAATATAGCACTGACATTGTAGTAATGACAATGGGCAGGAAGGAGTTAATGTGAGGGGCGATCAAAGGGTTAACTATATGCAGGGAGTGTTTTACTAGGGGGCGGGGTGTGTGTGCTTCACTGTAAGCACACTGATCAGGATGGCTGTGCTGTGCACAGCCATCCCGAGCAATGTGCCCAACCTGACAGGGAGGAAGACTGTTTGTAAAAAAAACAGTCTTCCTCCCCTGTCAGTGATTGTCAGTAATCACTGGGCGCTGGTGGGTAATCACCGGCCGGGACCTGGTGATTGACAGCGAATGGCGGCGCAGGTAGGGTGCACGCGTGCCTCTCGCATGCCCTCTACCTAGAAATGTGAAATCATGTATATATACACGTGACTTTGCACACCCGTACCACCGTGTAGCAGTATATCTGCTATACCGTGGTGGGTACACTGTTAATACACCGGTTACTGCACTCCGGGCCTTTGTGTGTTTCCTGCCATAGCACCACACCGCATCTCTCCAACAAGTTTACTTACCTACCACCATGCTGTCTTTCCTTCTCCTTTCATCTTTCTTTTTTTTTCTTAATTTTTATTTGTATTTGTATTTTTGTTCCTCAACACAGTAATACAAAATGGTACAAATCAGTAGAAATGAAGAGAGCGTATCAAGACACAATAAGTACATTATTTTACATTCTTGTACACAAAATTCCAATTTATAGACTAAGAGGCTGAACTTGCATGTTTCTGAACGGTCTTCATTGAGCCTCCAACAGGATCCTCACATACTAAGCCCACTAGTCTGAAACGGGGGAAATTCGTAGTACCCATGGGCCCTAAGGTCCGATCCTGTAAGCTCTGGCCACCCAATGGGGAGAAGGGGACCTGTCTATCGACCCATGGTCTTGACCTCCCATCCAAGACGGCCGACAGGCCATAAACAGATGAAAGAGAGGAAAGAAAAGGTAGATAATAGGGAGTCGAATAGAAGAGAAAGAAAAAGGAAAAGGAAGAATCCACGATCTGTCACTGTACCTTTCATCTCTTTATGGTGCCTTTCTTGCTTGTGCCTCCATTCAAGATCAGAATAGGTATGATATCTTTCTGAAGACACTATTAATGTTGCCCTCCTAGTGGACATCAACTTGACTGGGGCTACGTTATCAGTGCCTTCAAGAAAACCAGGATGTGGACACAAGAAAGGCAAATAAATAAAAAAAATGGAATGTAGGAGACTACTGCCCTCTACTGTTTGAATTTATAAATAGCTTTTGTTTGTCAGTTACCAGAGTTAATAGGATATAGACAGGTACTTCTTGCCCCTTTCTGGTTGGGTCAGAAACCACCATTGAAGGTCTGTGATGTTAAATAAAGTGGAGATTCCAAGAAGTAGACACACAGAACTAAGCATCATGAACTTACACACGCACTGTTGCTGTTATGTTTGACCCAGACCAGAAGCAGAGACTATTATGCAAGTATTTCTTTGTCCTAGTCAATTAACTGTAGCTGCCCATAGCTTAAGTGTGCAATGGAATCCTTGTGACAGATAGAGTATCTCTGTCAAAGTGTTACTTTCTTACATGCATAGTGCCAGATAGCTAGGCCTTACAGACTTTTCTACTCATGCTGTGACTGTTTTCTAAAAGCAAAAGAAATTTAAAACATAAATGGATCAGCAGCTGCAGATCCATTCATTCTGTTTCAGTGACACAGAGATACTATCTCCATGCTTTCTCTATGTGACCTCTGTATTAATCCTTTCACCTCCCTTGTCCTACACATGTGAACATTAACATTCATCTTAATGATGCCACTGAATGTGACCTGTACAAGAACTCCTTTACTTCCTTCTTCCTCTGTGTATGAGTTGAACATTAACTTATCTAGTGCACAATTCCCAAGCTCCGCATTCCCCTTAGCACCAGCATTTTTCTTCATTTTCAAAAAAATGTGGCAAAAAATTAGATCATCTTGGGGTATTTACTTTCCAAAAAGGGGTCTTTACGGATTTTTGTACTGAGTGAGTAGGTCTCATTCAGAGTTATGTTTTAGAGACTCCATTTCCTTTTAAATATACCCCTAGGGTTCTCCTTTAAAGCTTTTTTTCTTCTGCTTCATTCTCATGAGGAAATGCAACGTAGAAGATAACAGTTTGTATTTCTAGGCATATAGCCAGTATTAAGAATGGTATAAAGTGAGCGCTCCTAACCAAGCAGCTAGCACTAAAGGTAATCACAGTGTACCCATAAAAAGCAGGATAATAATAACAGAGTGCAGCGCTGAGAAATAAGTGCAAAAATCAAATAGTCCGTGGTTGTTAACTGAATGTAAATATATAGTCCCAAGAAATAGCTGATGAAGACCAGGAAGCAATGGAAAGAGTGCGCACTCACCGGACGCGCATGGAAAATGCGCATAAATGAATATCTCCTGGAATCCTAGAGTAGATGGAGAGGGTGAACTCCAATCTGTGGATCAATCAGCCTGGGAAGATGTATCAGAGATCCGGAGGTCCCCTTAAGGTTGGTATGATTATCAGCCAGACTCCAAAAGCTCCGTCCCTCTGGTGGTGATAGGTGAGCACTACAGGGATCCTGCAAATGGATTTAGCTCCCAATGGGAACCAAAAAACAGGTGCCCATAGTGTAGTATTTTAAAATAGATTTATTGGGTAAAACTAAAATGACAAGCAGGGTAGTAAGGCTGTGTACAGTACATATATGAAAGCAGAGTACGCAGCAATGGTACTGACCCTAAATTAAAATGGCCGCGGGGCTGTCTCGTGGCTCCGGGCAGAAGGTGACGTCATGCTCTGTCGGTTCCTCCTCTGAGGAAGAAACGACAGAGCATGACGTCACCTTCTGCCCGGAGCCACGAGACAGCCCCGTGGCCATTTTAATTTAGGGTCAGTACCATTGCTGCGTACTCTGCTTTCATATATGTACTGTACACAGCCTTACTACCCTGCTTGTCATTTTAGTTTTACCCAATAAATCTATTTTAAAATACTACACTATGGGCACCTGTTTTTTGGTTCCCATTGGGAGCTAAATCCATTTGCAGGATCCCTGTAGTGCTCACCTATCACCACCAGAGGGACGGAGCTTTTGGAGTCTGGCTGATAATCATACCAACCTTAAGGGGACCTCCGGATCTCTGATACATCTTCCCAGGCTGATTGATCCACCGATTGGAGTTCACCCTCTCCATCTACTCTAGGATTCCAGGAGATATTCATTTATGCGCATTTTCCATGCGCGTCCGGTGAGTGCGCACTCTTTCCATTGCTTCCTGGTCTTCATCAGCTATTTCTTGGGACTATATATTTATATTCAGTTAACAACCACGGACTATTTGATTTTTGCACTTATTTCTCAGCGCTGCACTCTGTTATTATTATATAGCCAGTATTGATCTTGAGTGTTTACTGAGACATAGAATTGTGTTGTTTTCAGGCAATTGACATGTGATCCTCTATCATTTCCTAACTGTATGTACTAACCGTTGTTGTAAGTTACTGAATAGACAGGCAAACTTTCTTGGAACCATTCTGTGTGTTTCTCTTTCTGTATATACAGTACTGGCTTCACTATATTTCATATAATAGAACACAGCAGACCGCTTCCAACTTTATCTGTACTATCCTGGCATTTCTGGTTTAACAGAAAGTAAGGGAAACAGTCACTGGAATTAATAAAGACTGGCACAGGCAGATTTCACAGAAGTGTCTCTCATGCATTCTAAAAGTTGTGAAGAATGCACCAAATTCGTGTACCTGTCTGTAACTTGTACTGGAATTTGGCTCATGCTGCACAACTTTTAGAATGCACTTGAGACACTTTTTGCAAAATCTGTCTGAGCCAGTTTTTTCCTCTGTACACCAAAAGAGAGTTGATCTTAATTAGCTCCACTTTTACATTCTGAACCAACAGTGTCGCAAATACTTCATGAATTTGGCACAATACATTAACAAGAGGGATTAACACCAGAAAAGTGGTGCAGTAGCTTTATTGAACCCCCCCCCCCCCAATGTTTTTTTTCAGGATCATTGGTCTTTTTCCTTTTCAAGGTAAAAATATAAAAGAAAGCAGTGGTTATTAAATACCACCAAAAGATAACTTTCTGCCTCAAAACTGATATCAAACTCATTTGGGCACAATTATACATAATAGAGTGATTGTCAGTCATCCTGTCACAGTGCTGAAAACTGAAAAATGACCTGGTAATGAATGGGTTTTACCAGAGGTGTATTTACCATAAGGCAAACAAGGAATTTGCCTAGGGTGGCATTTTTCAGGGGGGCAGCAGCATTTATCCCCCGAAAAAAGAGATGGAAGAAGGGACACACGTTTCATGGGGAGCATGTGGGATCTGAGAGAGGATGCGGGCTGCTTGATGGTGTATGCAGAGCCTGACTCTTGTTTCTGGGGATGCCTGGAGCTCTATTGGTGTCTTCTCTCTCGCTGGGGTGATGGGGAGTTGTCAGTGTATGGGGGGTGGTGGTAGTGGAGGTCTCTCTTGGGTGTGGGGGGTGGTGCTGGGGCGTTGTTGGTCAATGTCAGGCTTTCTTCATGGGGGAGGGGGGTGTTGGGGTCGGTGTCAGGGTCTCTCCCCGTGGGGGGGAGCTGATTTTTGTATTGCCTAGGGCAGCATGAAACCTAAATACACCACTGGGTTTTACAGACTGGTACTCAAATGTTAATTTGGTGCCGATTATACCAGTAGATATACTGTACCTTTATAGCAGGTGACCATAGTCTTAAAGGATAAGTTCACATTTTAGACAATTTCTGCAGGTAAAAAAATGTGCATTTAATATATTTGTCTACAGGAGTCTGGAAAGCATTGCACCAGTGATCAGTAGATCGCTGATGCCATGCAAGCCTCCTGCAGACCTGTCAGAATGTATGCTTGCCGTGCGGTATGTACAAGCAAGCAAATATCCTGACAGGAAGCTTCAATGAACTGCCACAGCGCTCCACAGTTCATTGAAAACTATAAGCTCACAGCCGCTAAAGCTGTTGGGACTTCCAGTTCATTTATTCATGGAAGTCCGTGAATGAATGATGCGGCTGCAGAGCCGCGCTGTTCTCAAATTTGACAGATAGTACGGGGAGACTTCTCCCCGTACTATCTCTCAGAGGGGGGGGGGGGCAGGTGGTGGCTGTGGCTATGGGAATATGTTACATGTTCCACCCTAAAAGCGGGTGGAACATGTAACATGTTCCCAAAGGTGAATCCTTTAACACACAAAGTTGTTTTTCTCACACACTGAAAAAGCTTTTTGAATCGGGTGTTAAATTCAGAAAGGAAACATTTCAGGTCTTAACCTCTTAAGCTCCCTTTATAACCAGACTACTGCGCTACTTTAACTGGCAGTTTCGTGGTCATGCAACGCTGTACGCAACTGAAATTTATATAATTTTTTTTCACACAAAAATTTTTCTTTTGATGGTATTTGATCACCACTGGGGTTTTTTATTTTTTTTATTTTACATAAACTAAAAAAGACCAAACATTTTGAAAAAAAACCTATATTGTTTACTTTCTGCTATAAAACATATCCAACAAAAAAATTAAAAAATTTTTTTTTCATAAACATAGGACAAAATATATTCTACTACATGTCTTTGGTAGAAAAAAATTCCCAATAAGCGTATATTATTTGGTTCGTGTGAAAGTTATACCGTCTATAAATGATGGTATATATCCAGGATTTAAAAAACAAACATTTTATACTAGTAATGGCAGTGTTCAGTGGCTTATAGTGGGACTGTGATAGTGTAGCGGTCAATCTGACACTAACTGACACTTTGTGGGAACTGGCTAACTGACAATGACATCTCCAGTGACACTAATACAGCGCCCAGTGCTAATAATATACACTATTGCTGTACTAATGACACTGGTTGGGAAAGGGTTAACTACAGTGAAGGAAACAAGTATTTGATCCCCTGCTGATTTTGAATGTTAGCCCACTCACAAAGAAATGATCAATCTAAAAATCCAATGGTAGGTGTATTGTAACACTGAGAGACAGAATAGCAACACAAAATTCAAAAGAAATGCATGTCTAACAAATGATGCACTGATTTGCATGTTCATGAGGGAAATAAGTATTTGAAACCCTATCATACAGCAGGATTTCTGGCTGCCAGGTGTCTTTCGTACAGGTAACAAGCTGAGATTAGAAGCAGTCTCTTACAGGGAGTGCTGCTAATCTCATTTTGTTACCTGTATAAAAGACACCTGTCCACAGGAGCAATCAAACAATCAGCTTCCAAACTCTCCACAATGGCAAAGACCAAAGAGCTGTCCAAGGATGTCAGGGACAAGATTGTAGACCTACACAAGGCTGGACTGGGCTACCAAACTATCGCCAAGCAGCTTGGAGAGAAGGTGACAACAGTTGGTGCAATCATTCACAAATGGAATGAACAGTATCCAGTTATATTCTGTGTATCTAAGAAAGAATCCAGGCCTTTTTTAAAGCAATCTACTGAGCTGGCCAGAACCAACTCTTGAGGGAGTCTATTCCACATTTTTACAGCTCTTACTGTGAAGAAACCTTTCCGTATTTGGAGATTAAATCTCTTTTCCTCCAAAAATAAAGAGTGACCCTTTGTCCTCTGTGATGACCTCAGGGTGAATAACTCTACACCGAGTTCACTATATGAACCACTGATGTATTTATACATGTTGATCATATCCCCCCTTAATCTCCTCTTCTCAAGAGAGAATACATTCAGTTCCTCTAATCTTTCCTCATAGCTGAGCTCCTCCATGCCACTTATCAGTTTGGTTGCCCTTCTCTGTACTTTCTCCAGTTCCCCAATATTCTTGTTAAGAAATTGGTGCCGAAAACTGAACTGCATATTCCAGATGAGGTGTTACTAATGATTTGTACAGGGGTAATATGAAATCTCCCTCTCTGGACTCTATAACTCTTTTAATACAAGAGAGGATTTTGCTCGCTTTAGAAACCGCAGCTTGCATTAGTAAGCTTGTGATCTACCAGAGCTCCCAGATCCTTCTCCACCATTGACTTTCAGGGAGAAAAAAACAGCCACATCTCTACACTGATAGAGCCCTGTGTTGTTTACCAACATAGAGCTCTCTTCTGTCAGTTACTCAGCCGATCAGTGTGTTCCAGCCATAAATCATTGGCCAGGACCCGCTGATTTGATTGTGCTGTAGTGAATGACAGCACAGCTGTGGTGACTGGCATGCACACATGCTTGCACATCCCCTACCTGGAAATACTGGATCACATACATGTACGTGATCTGGCACAAAAGAGCCACTGCTCCACGGTATAAATACATGGGGCGGTCAGCAGTAGTGCATAATGCCTGCATGTTTTCTCTCACTGAGAAATCAAGCAATATTACCATATGTGATAATACGCCTTGATAGCCCAGTTTTGGCACAGGGTGTTACATATGGTATCTTGTAGTGATGGGCTGAACACCCCCCTTGTTTGGTTCATGGTCAAACATTCAAACCTATCGAAAGTTTGACAGCGAACTTCAAACAGGGACAATTTACTGAATGGTATCTTACCGCACCTGAGTATACGGTAATATACTGCTCCGCTACTAAAGTACCGCATGAGTTATATTATATTATTATTTTAGTAGTGAAAATTTTTTTCATGTTTCAGCTGTCAGCGGGATTCCCTGCTGACAGCTGAATGTCAAAAGAATTGTTGTCATTGCTCAACAATTAAAGGTAAAATGGCATAGGGTCCCCCCTCCCATCCATACCAAGCCCTTCGGTCTGGTATGGATTTTGAGGGCGGCCCCTTACGCCAAAATTGTTTTTAAAAATGGCATGGGGTCCCCCCCAAGTCCATGCCAGACCCTTAAGAAAAGGGGGGGATGAGTAAGTCCCACCCAGAACCATACCAGGCCACATGCCCTAAGCATGGGCGGGTGCTTTGGGGCACGGGGGGAAGTTCCACTTTAAGGCCTCGTCCCCCGCTCCCCTTTAAGGATTGGCACATTTGGGAAGTGGGGTGGGGGGGTGCGGAGCAGGTACCCGATTTTGACAGGTATCCTCTCCCACTTCTGCTGCGATCACCTAAGCCAGGGGTCTCCAAACTATGGACCTCCTGGTGTTGAGGAACTGCAAGTCCCATGAGGCCGTGCAAGACTCTGACAGCCACAGGCAAGACTCCCAGAGGCATGATGGGACTTGTAGTACTTCATCAGCTGGAGGGCCATAGTTTGGAGACCCCTGGCCTAGGCGTTCAGAAGCGGAAGTTGTCCTCCCTCCCTCCTCGTAATCTGAGCAGTGGGCTCCCAGATGTGAAGCCACAAGTTGTCACAGCCGGGTGCCCACACTTAAGATGCCTGCGTTGGGAAGAGGGTATGGTTGGTGAGAACACTGCTGGATCGAGGGACAGGTGAGTGTCTGTTTTTAAAAAGTCAGCAGCTAGAGTTTTTGTAACTGCTGACTTTTATTTTTTTTAGATTTTGAATGGGACTCAGCTTTAACTGAACAAGCTGAAGTTAGAAGCTGATTGGCATGCACAGCTGCAGCAAATTGTGCACTCTCCATGTTTTAGTAAAACAGCCCCTAATGCAGGCCATAGATGGGTCGAAAATCGGCCGATTTTTCAGCCGAAAATAAAATCGGCCGATTTTCGGATCGTTAGTGGGCTAATTGTTCGGCCGTTTCTCAGTATTTTGGCAGATTTTTTTTTATCGGTAAAGTTGGCAAAAAATCGGCCGATTTTGCCGATCGCCCGATTTTCGCGGCAATTATGGGCAAATCGGCTGATCTTTTTACTGATAAAAAAATCTGCGCATGAGCAGTGACCTGCAAGAGGAAGACAAAAAGATGAAAAAGAAGATGAAGAAGAAGAAGATGAAGAAGATGAAGAGGATGAAGAAGAGGATGAAGAAGAAGAGGAAGAGGATGAAGAAGAAGAGGAAGAGGATGAAGAAGAAGAGGAAGAGGAAGAAGAAGAAGAGGATGAAGAAGAAGAGGATGATAAAGAGGATGAGGATGATGAAGAGGATGAAGAAGATGAAGAAGAGGAAGAAGGAGAAGTAGAAGAAGAAGATAAAGAAGAAGGATGAAGAAGAGGAAGAAGAAGAGGAAGAGGAAGAAGAGGAAGAAGAATCAGAGGATGAAGAAGAGGAAGAAGAGGATGAGGAAGAGGAAGAAGAAGAGGATGAGGAAGAAGAAGAAGAGGATGAAGAAGAAGAGGAAGAGGATGAAGAAGAGGATGAAGAAGAAGAGGATGAAGAAGAGGATGAAGAAGAGGATGAAGAAGAGGATGAAGAAGAGGATGAAGAAGAAGAAGAGGATGATGAAGAAGAAGAGGATGAAGAAGAAGAGGATGAAGAAGCAGAATAAGAAGAGGAAGAAGAAGAAGAAGAGGATGAAGAAGAAGAGGAAGAAGAGGATGAAGAAGAAGAGGATGAAGAAGAAGAGGATGAAGAGGAAGAAGAAGAGGATGATGAAGAAGAAGTAGAAGAAGAAGAAGAGGCTGAAGAAGAAGAGGTAGATGAAGAAGAGGAAGATGAAGAAGAGGATGAAGAAGAAGAAGAAGGAGGAAGATGAGAAGAAGAAGAAGAGGAGGATGAAGAAGAAGAGGAATTCCAGTCCGGCAAAAAGTGTCCCTGCAGAGAGCTCAACTATTTCTTTGACAGTTCCTTGACATTTATAGCGGTTGTAACAATGTATCTATTTGTTTCTGAATAAAAACATCTGTATCCTAAATGGATACAAATAGATACATTGTTGCAACCGCTATAAATGTCAAAGAACTGTCAAAGAAATAGCAGAGCTCTATGCAGGGACACTTTTTGCTGGCTGTAGACAGGATGAAAATCGGACGATTTTTTTTACCGTTCCTGGTAACGTCGGCAGCTTGAACGACCGATTTTTCGTTTTTTTAAAGAAAAATTGGCCGGTTTTCTCCCCATCTATGGCCTGCATAAGTGTCTATACATCTTTTATATTTTTAGATACACAATGTTTAATTCCTATTCTATCCAGCATAATCAGAGTGAGATGGACATTTACTTTAGAATTAGTGGGAAATTTGCTGACAACTCCATGCAGGTGGGCAATGCCAGACACCTCTTCCCCAAAGGGAATTACCAGGGCCATCTTTAATATTGATTAAACCTTGGGCAAACATCCACCTGTTTTGAGACATACAATAAATAGCAGCTAAACTCAAAATCCGGGACTCAGTAATTGACAGCCGCGGCCACGAATGGCGGCACGGGTAGGGCATGCGTGTGGCTCATGCGCGCCCCCTACCCGGGAATGCAAAATCACGTATATATACGTGGTTTTGTCTCCCATGCCGCCCTGTATCAGTATTTCTGCTATAGGGCAGTCGGGAAGCAGTTAATGAAGAAATTACACTGACGACCAATGCAATGGGGATTTTACACCAACAACCAATACATTTCTACACTGGCCACCAAGGTAATGGGGAATTTTCACTGACCACCAGCAGAGGTGTTGGTGGCTGTAACCTTGGGGAAGGGGAGAGGGGGTGCATAATATACATATAAATACAACATTGCTATTTAAAAGTGAATGCCACATTCCAGCCGCTATTTACATATGAATGCCACATTGTGGTTGCTATTTACATATGACTGCATGTGTTATTTACATGTGAATACTGACATGATCTGCACAGGTAAGTCATGTGGACATGGCAATAGGACAGAGCTGGACAGCATAAGTGACAGCACTTCACACTGAGATATCAGACACAGCCCGGGACAAAGACTTCAAGGGACAAGGGAATGTAAACCAGTATAGTTGGTAAGTATGGGCAGCTTCTTTGGGCCCCACAACAACATCTGGACCCAGGGCAACTGCCCCTTTTGCCCCTCCTCAAAGACGACCCTGGGAAAAGCAATTGTTTCTGTTGGAATGATCACTTTTATTTTCATTTTTAAACTGATGACTGTGGTGTGTACTCTCCCCACGGCATCAACATGCATGTCTGGGTGACCCAAATGTGCATTGTTGACAGAGAGAAGAGTCAGAGTACAGTTCAGTGATCCTGCACTCCTGACCATCTCTAATGTCTATGATTGACCTAACTATTTACTAGATGAGAGGGGCAGATAGAAAGTATACTTACTGTTACAAGTCACAAGCCATCTAGATCTGTATTTTCAAAATTTGGATAAAAGGAGATAGAGACTCATCATTTAGTTTCTTGTGTTATCTTTTGCAACTTCTGGAGATGGCCATGCAGTTATATGAAAGTCATATGTAGTCCTTAAATTTTTCATTCACATGTTGACATTACTGAGATTAGGACCATCATAATTTTAAAAACCAAATGTTGCATAATAATCTTAAAAGGGCAATCATAGGAATAGTTTGTAAATTTAAATAAGACCTATTTAAGGGCACAAATGTGTTGCTGCTGTGTATTTAGAATAAAACTTTCTTTGTGTTGCTATCTGTTTTCCAAGAACTACATTCAGAGTGTTCCACATTACAAATTAGTAGCACACATCAGGAATATGCCTGTCACAGAGAACTGGACACAACTCAGCTTGATTAGTCAGTGAATTGTGTAGTGTATAAAACAGAGTGCTCTTTACAAGATCAAACAGCCTCCTCTTGTCTCTGTTTCAGTTGATATGAAACACCAACACAATGGGTGATTTGTATTTCTGTGTAATCAGAGTTGTTAATTGATCCAACCAGAGGACAAAAAATATCTGCTAATCATGGTGTCATAAAAATAGTTTTATATATTTTGTCCCACTGTTTTGGTCACTGTTATTTCCTTCCTAAGTACATGTGTATGATTATAAACAAAAAGTATGATCATCTAAAATTGGTTGTTCTTGTTTTTTAATGATGATTTTCCCTGTGTTGTTATTCTAGATGTAAGTTATTTTTGTACACAAGAGGCTGTGCCCTCTTCATTTTGTGTTCCGTGTGCAAGAGTTTGAACTCATACATAAAGAATTTATAAGGAAAAAAATATTTCTTTTGATCATGAAAATACCAAATATTACATGTGAAGGGTTTTTTTTACCAGTTGTTTGTTCCCAATCACTGTTATGCATTACCACCATAGCCATCTCATTTATATCTGTCCATTCACCCAAAGGTGTAACTACAGACCAGGGGCGAACTGACAACTCATGGGGCCCCCGGGCAATAGGGGATCAAGGGGCCTCTGTGTCCTTGCCCAAACTCAAAAAAGCCTATAAAAAAGTTACCAGGGGCATCTCATGGGGCCCACTACTGACCCCGGGCCCTTGGGCAGTGCCCGAGTTTCCAAATGGTCAGTCCGTCCCTGCTACAGACATAATAGCCCAAGCAGTTTCCAATGGGCCTGCAGATGGGGAAGAGTTTGGGAAGCTGGCTGACACAACTTTTATAACCAGTGTTGCAGTGGTGATTGCCCTGCAAGCTGCCAGGGAAGCATGCTGTTCATTTTTCATACTGGACTGACTGCGAGTTTGTATAGACTTCCCTGTCTGGTACAGTAGTAGGATGCTTCTTTGCACAGCTTTGAGGCTCCATGCACACTAGGAGCTGAAAAACAACCGCCAGAAAAATTGTTCAATATTAGTGTTTTTTCTGCTGTTTTCCCATTTTTGTATCAGCGTATTGCTGGTGTTTAGGTGGTTGTTAAGGAGGGGGCCAGCAGGCAGGCAAGCTGACTGCCCAGCGTCCTTAACAACCAATGACTTATCAGCTGTGAGTGGGGTTCCTAGCTAACAGCTGAATGTAAACCAAATTGCCGGCAATTAAAATTTAGGGAAAAACAAAACAGCGCGGGGTCCCCTAAATCCTTACCAGGCCCTTATCTGAGCATGCAGTCTAGCAATCCAGGAAATGGTGGGAACAAGCAAGCACCCCCAAAATAAAAAAATGGCGGGGGTCCCTCCGAAATCCAAACCAGACCCTTATCCAAATATTCAGTCTGGCAAGCCAGGAAAGGGTGGGAACAAGCGAGCGCTTCCTCCCCCCCGAACCATACCAGGCTACATGCCCTCAAGATGGGGGGATGCCCCCAAACATCTTGTCTAGTATGTTGATGGGAACAAGAGCCTCTTTCCCACAACCCTGGGTGGTGGTTGTGGGGGTCTGCGGGCAGGGGGGTTTATCGTAATCTGAAAGCCCCCCTCAACAAGGGAAGGGAAGAGGCTCTTGTCCCTATCAATATGCAGGGAGCCCCCCTACCTCAAAGCACCCCGCTATGCTGAGGGTATGTGGCCTGGTATCATATGGGAGGTGCTTGCTCTTCATCTCCATCTGCTTTGCAGACTATATACTCAGATAGGGGTCTGGTATGGATTTTGGAGCTGACCCCACACCATTTTAAAAAAAATTTTGGTGTGGGGTTCCTTTCAAACTTCATACCAGACCTAAGGGTTTGATATTAATTTGGGGGGGACCCCACATGTGATTTTTTTTCCCCTTAAAATCAATACCAGGCACAAAGGGCCTGGTAAAAATTATTCTTCTTGGCAATTATTTTGTCTATATTCAGCTGTCAGCGAGGAACCCCACTGACAGCTGAGTCCTCCATTGTAAGTATGTCTTGGTTTCTCAATGACAGTCTCTCTTCTCATGGCAGTCTCCCATTTGTCATCTATCATACACATAATCTTAAAGTAAAATCATGCCCAGGACATTCACTTTAACCCCTTGACGAGCGCATGCAAATATGCGGCCTCTCTGCGTCTCGGCCTTGACGCCGAGCAGCAGCATATTTGCATTCCATTAAAAAATACATATGTGCTGAGAGCGTGCTCCCAGCACATTTGTCCTTGACTCACAGAAAGGTCCCGATCTCCCCTTTTCCCTGCGATTGGGACCTTTTCTGATCACCTTTGCCATCACGGCGGTCACATGACCCTAAAACCCTGCCCGCCTCTCAGCTTCTGAAACTCTTAAAGGGCCAGGAGGCGCCAGTGCTAAGAGGTTAAAGTATTACATATTTTGAACAAGCAGTAAAAACACTTAAAGTTAAGTCCTTTTTCATCTCTGCAACAAAAAGAATTGTGGAGAAATATAATTTCAAAGTTTACAACACAGGCTTTAAAATCTCAGCTTTTTCCATGGTAGTAGATCTTGACAGCATGCCAGCTTTCTAATGTAAACAAACAAAAGGTGTTTCTAAGCTAGTAGGCCTCTTGCACACTGGCTTTTTTTTAGCTGAAAACTCCTCAAGCATAACATCCATGGTGGTTTCCTTCTCCTAAGGAGCTGCAGGTGCCACATACAGCCACCAATAAAAATGAATGACTATATGTGGCTGTATCGTGTAAATGCGGTACTTACGTGAGTACAGCTGCATACAACCTTTCACTTATATTGGCAGCTGTATATGGCACCTGCGACTTCCCAGGTATGAGAGAGCATCGGGGTTTTTGCACTTTAGGAGTTTTCAGCTAACTAATGTCTTTGTGAAATAAAATATTGCGCTTTGTATAATAATATAAACTTACCTTGTCAAACATATTCACTATGAAGTCCCTCATACCTATGAAAAGTGATTGAATCAGTGAAACATAAATCAAATAAATAGTGACATATGATAGGAAATTCACTTATCATACATATTCACTATGAAATCACATATACCCAAAAGAAAGTGATCAAATCAGCAGAAAACAAATGAACAGTGACGTATAGTCCATGCGAACACGTAGTACAGTCCGTATGGATATAAAGTTCCACGACCAATAGTGAAGCCGTATTTCAATACTGTGAATGTAATAATGATGTCGTAGATTCTAATTCTCCAAATATTCACTAATATGTGTACCACCACCAGGTAATTAAATGGAAGCTTACCAGAAGCCGAGACCCCTTAAATATTGGGGGTATCAACCAGCATTGAAGTTTAGGATATCATCCAGTTCTCCATGTCATGCCCAAATCAGGAATGTCCCAAGCCTCTTGAATCAAAATGTGAACTCAAAAACGATGAAACTATAGAGTGCTGTAAAGCACTCAAAAAAAACCGCTTCCAAGATGGTCGACAGCGCAATGATGTCAGAGGGAGGCTCTGCCCTACGCGTTTCATCATGAAAAGACGTATTCTAGGGGCTACGGAGCAGCCCTCTGCCACCGTACATAAATAGAAGAGAGCCAAGCCTCGGTTTGGAGCACAACCAGCCTCAACGGATTACAGGAAGTAGATGGCGCAGGAAATTAACTCAAGCCTCGACTTAACATCTTAATCCTCCAGTATATGATACCGGTAGGAGCCGTTGGCAAACCAATCCTTGATTTAGAATACAAATAGAGCAACACAAAATTGGACAAATGGCAAGGTCCACATCCCGGAAAAAGAACTACCCACCCAAACAAAATTATATCCTATTAACAACTCTAGGAGTCGGGACATATTCTTAATCCTACATGGAAATAGTGGGCAGATCAAATTGAAAAAGGTAAATGCTCCAAAGACCACAAAATACAGTAAAGTGGAACCAAGCATGTACAGCACCATCTAGTGTGTATTATTGAGAATACTCCCCCGCACCTATCATCTTTTGTGTCATCTCCCCTTTCCTTTAGATTGTAAGCTCCACAAGCAGGGCCCTCACATTCCTTCTGTACTGAAAGTATTGTACTGTCTCCATTATATTGTAAATGCTGCGCAAACGTTTGGTGCTATATAAATCATGTATAATAATAAAATACATAATGTTCCCAAATATATTCTATAAAGTAAACAATAGGAAACATAATATAAACAATTACAAAAATATAAGATATTCAAATAAATATAATAAATGTAATATAATAAAATAACTGAAAATTAAATTAAATAAAAAATTAAATAACTTTTTTGGGGGGAATTAAAAAACTAAAAGAGTTATCAACTCTACAAGACATGTCAATTATGTAGGCAATATAGCTCCTCCTAGCCATTCTTATGTGCATCAAACACAAAATACAGGAGAACATACTAGAATAATGAAAGGGTCCATTAAGCATTATTGATAAACGCATTAATGACCCAATCTACATTCATGCCATAAGGTTCATAACATTTGACATTATAAATCCACTTAGTTTCTAACCTAGAATTTTCCCTCCTGGTTTCACTCCCTTGCCAGTGTGGGATGAGTTTATCTATCCCTAAAAATATTGTACCAACAGGATTTTTGTTGTGGAACTTGGCATAGTGTCGAGAGACACTATGTCCCTTAAAGCCTCTCAATGTTCCCCACATATTCCCTCAGTCTGATTTGGAGGGTACGGGTGGTCCTTCCAATATATTGGAGGCCACATGGGCACTGTAAGAGATACACCACATTGGTAGAGGAGCAGGTAACAAAGAATGAATTAAGATGGAACCTAGAAGTGGCGGTGGACCTAAAAGGATGTAACACTCCTTCATAAAGTTTTTAATCTGACAAATAACACACTTTTTACATCTAAAAAAACCCCTTTTAAATCCTGGAAAAATTATGTGCAGCTCAGGGGATCATATACATTTGGGGCAATTCTATTGTGCAACAATGGAACCCCTCTGAAGATGAGTTGTAGTTTGGGGGTAATATTCCTCCCAAAATCCCATCATTGCGCAAGATATTCTTTTAATAGAGTGATGTTGAACTGAGTAAGCAGTAATGAAGGGACAGGTATTCTGATCAGCACCATTGTTTTTTATTGTTATTGGTCCTTCCAAAAGGAAGTGCTTCCTATCAATCTCCTCAACTGATGGAGATGCATTACTCAAGGCAGAATGCTGGATATTAGTATAAGAACTGGACCTAGTGGTATATGGTTTTTTTATGAAGTACTTCTTGTTACTCTGCACATGCTCAGTTTGGTGTGTATTGCTAGAGAGTTTTTTTTTCTGCGGAGAGTGCATGTGATCAGCACAGGGCAAATCAGCACTGTCCAGACAGGTCAGGGGTCCTGCATCTTCCTAGAGCAGAATGAAAACTCCTCCTACAAGCTTTAACCAATGCTGGGCTGGACACTGATAGAAGTCACTGCTCTAACTGCTGATGAGAAAAAGGTATTTAGCAGTTTATATTTACTAAAATAATTGCATTTCCATGTTCTGTGTGCTGTGGGAGGCCAGATATAGGGAATGCAGGGTCCTGGGTTTAGTAACACTTTAAAGCGGATGTTAAATCTTTATTAAATCAGATTTTATATATATATATACACACACACACACACACACACACACACACACACACACACAGGAACCCAACGTCCAAGCCCACCATAAAGTAATTAGTCCCTAATTATACCTATCATAACGCTCCTTCAGCGCTACCTATAACGCTACCACCTCCCCCTCGCTCCCCTTTTCTGTTGGGGTCCCTCAAGGCTCCATCCTCAGGCCCCTTCTCTTCTCCATCTACAGCTCCTCCCTTGGCCAACTCATACACTCTAACGGCTTCAACTACCACCTCTATGCCGATGACACACAAATCTATCTCTCTACCCCTCGCCTCACCCCCTCAGTCTCCGCCCGAATCACAAACCTACTAAACGACATATCAGACTGGATGTCGCTCCACTTCCTTAAACTGAACCTCTCCAAAACCGAGCTCCTAGTCTTCTCCCCAGCTCGCACACCACCCCCCACTGACTTCTCCATCACATCCAACAATGCCATTATCAGGCCCGCCCCGCAGGCCAGAGTACTTGGTGTCATTCTGGACTCCAACCTATCCTTCCAGCCCCAAGTCCAATCACTAACAAACTCATGCAGACTCCACCTCCACAACATCGCCAAAATCCGCCCATTCCTAACCCCAGAAACCACTAAGCAGATCATCCACTCCCTCATCATATCACGACTCGATTACTGCAACTCCCTCCTCACTGGCCTGCCTCGCCACAGGCTATCCCCGCTTCAGTCGATCCTGAATACGGCAGCCAGACTCATTCACCTCACCAATGCTCCGTTTCCGCCACCCCCCTCTGCCAATCCCTCCACTGGCTTCCGATTGCACAATGGATCAAATTCAAAATCCTAACACTGACATACAAAGCTGTCCATCATACTGCCCCAAACTACATCACCAACCTAATATCCAAGTAGCACCAACACGCACACTCTGCTCCTCTCAAGACCTAATTCTCTCTAGTTCCCTGGTCTCCTCCTCCAGGATTTCTCCAGGACATCACCTATCCTCTGGAACTCCCTACCCCAATCCATCAGACTATCACCTACTCTCCTCTCATTTAGGCGCACCCTGAAAACCCTGAAAACCCACCTCTTCAGAGAAGCCTACCCCACCCCCTGCTAATTGCCGACCTCCTCCACTCCTCCTACCACTCCATTCCCCACAGCTATCTCCTCCTGTACCACTATCCCCTCCCTCCTAAGCTCGAAAGAGCAGGGCCCTCGAACCCCTCGTGTATCACATTGTATTGTTTTTGTACTGTCGCATGTTCTGTCTCCCTTTGTAATGTACAGCACTGAGCACTGAGCGAACTGTTGGCGCTTTATAAATACTGTATAATAATACCTATGGAAAGCCGCCATATGTACTCATCATTTGTGCACACTCTGCTTCTCGTTTTCTAGGACTATGCAGTTGTGCCTTACTGCTCTAGGACTTGGTTGACGGGTAGGTATCAACAAGTGGTAAAAAGAAAAGTAGAGTGATCTCAAATTGAGTGATTGATCTTTCTAGTTGCTAATCTACATATCTCTCTACTTAATATAACGGCAAAAATATAAAGAAACAAGCATACAATAATATAACCCAGAAGATAATAGTACAGAGTATAATAATCCTGAGAAGGTGCCCTTAATACACAAATTGCACTTAAATCCACAGGACTCTGAGATCAGAAAATTCCTGTTGTAACTCATCATTTACCTGAGCCTTAAAGTGGTTGTAAACGTCAGACATGAAATATGAACACATCATATCCCTCTATAGTGTGTACATGTCTCAATCCAGAACACTAAGTGTCATTTCTATCTGCTGTTTCATTCCTCTGCTATCAGCATGAACAAGTGTTCCTGACACCAACAGAAAATGGTAACGGGAGGCACCTCCAGCAGATTGACAGCCTCAGCTCTGTTCCTGCGAGCTGTGTGGAGGGGGGTGTGCCTCTTCCCTCCAATCAGCTCTCAAAGCTCTCCTCACTGAGCTCTGCAGTGTGTAATTTCATCTCTCTGCCTTTTTTTCTGAACCCTCAGACAAGCTTTATAAATTCAGTACTTTAATCAGATGTAGAGAAAAGAAGAGTGCATATAGACAGGTAAAAGTTATGCAGGAGGATTAGTTTCATCTCTGTTAATCAGCTGAGGCCAGTCACTTCACTGGGTATATGTAAGAGGTTACAACCACTTTAAAGATTGAGACATCATGTGGAGATTAGATTGTGCCCCCAGAGCTTTATGCCCAAACCCATAGTGAGAGCTCATCCGAAAGACATTGTATTTCACTTCCAGTATTATAAAAGCAAATAATTCATACCACAGAGCACTTGAAACAAACTGTCAATTCAATTCAAAGGGGATAAGATACAGATAATCAATTACCTATCCCCCTCAAAGCTTGTCAGGCAGTGAAGGCGATAACCATACACTTCCTGACACAACTTATCTCATACAGATCAGGATTTTCTTTCGCTCTAACCATATCCAAATGAGAAGGAGATGCTTTTATAGAAAAGATGGCCTACCCACTCTTGACCCAGAACTCCTTGACACCTGCCATCTGAACACTTCACATGTGCCACTTCCATCAAGGCAACAGTCAGATGACACCTTTGAATAAGGTGATACCCTCAAAACCATTGTAACCTAAACTCCTGATTTAAATATTCACCTACCACCCCTCAAAAAAAAAATACTCATGTTAGAAATGTTGTTTTTTATAATCAAGGATATCTTTTAATGAAACATATGAACATGTTACAATAACTGTTAGGATCAAAAGTGGTCAGTATGGTCAGGTAAAAAATTGGCACAGACAATGCGGTATAAAGCCGCTCCACAGAAAACTATACAAAGCCAAACAAGTAAGGTAGAGAATAGCATCAATGAGGAAATATAATGAAGAAACCCATATGGTATTAGGATGGAGAACAGAAGGTAATACCTCAGGTAGGAAAGGGAGGGACACTCGCTGGGCTGTCCAAGACTACTAGACCTTATCGTATTTCTTCTATAGGTATTCTTTTGACATAGTCAACTATCTGCTGATGCTTCCAGACCCTTTTATCACTTCACCCATTAAGCAACTGACAATACACATTCTTTGGCATCCAAATGCCCTCTGAGAGGTCAGAAAGTCCCTTGTCTGGAATACTGGAAGATCTTTCACCCAGAATACAGAACACAATAGCCCAGTTTATTTAAATATGGCTCTCATAGGATACCTCCTTCTACAAGACAACCTGAATCTCTTCCTTGACTTTACAACCCAGTAGAAATAGCACAGCCACATATCTATGATCACCAATGGGAAAAGATATGTTACACCTATTACAAGCTTTGACACATCTGTGTGTCCAGCCAACGGCTCCTGCTGCTGTCTCTGCTCCTCTCATGCACATCACTGGATCTGGATTGGGCTCAGGTAAGTATTGGAGGGCTGGGGAGCTGAAAACAGAAGGTTTTTCACCTGCATACTGCACATAGAATGCACAAAGGTAAAAACCTTCAGTCTATACATCCACTTTAAAATCGCAAAAGATAATGCTGGAACACCAATGTTTTGTGAAAAAAAGATTTGGCAGCATGAAACAAGGATAGTTTTAGCCTTTACTAATGACATGTTTTTTAAAGGAAATGCATCAACTATGCTATTAAGGTTCGCATTGACTAGCGACAACAGATTCTGGATTCAGCTTTTTACAAATGGAACAGTCAGTGTCCTAAAGAAATTGTTTACTTGCTTTGCATGAAATATATGTGTCATAATCACAAAAGATTATGCTGCGAAGCCAGTGTCATGTGAAAAGACATTATGCAGCAGAATGAAACAAAGACTGTTCTGTCCTTTTTTTTAACTGAACTATTAGTCCTCATCCACATCTGATTGATTTCTACCTAGGTTTCCAAAATTGCACTAAAATTGAGACAAATTACATGATGAGCATTTGGGTGTCATTCATTCTTTATGGCCATACATGGTGCAATTTTACTGTGATTGTCGTGTGACAAAACAAGCAAAAAGCAGGGCAAAATGCATGTGAAAAATGCACCTGGCTCAATGCCACAATTTGGGATATAGGCTACTTTGGTGTAACAAATGTTCATGCCCAACAAGCAGAAATGTAAAAGAAAAAAATCGCAAGTGGGAAAACTCCCGCTACACAAAATTTGAATGGGTCCTTGAGGTACACATCAAACTGAGAATGCAGCTTTCCAATCCAGCTATTGTCAGATGTCGCAAGTAATGATCTCGCATCAGACAGGAAGAAAAATCCAGAATGCCCCCCGCTGCAGCACTGATCCCCTGTAGCTCTCCTGCAGATGCTGGCTTCTCCTCCTCTCCCCTCCCACTTGCTTTAAATGCTGCAGGGGAGCCACAAGGGAATTTAACTCTAAAAACAAATCCCCCTGTACTGTTCCTCCTCCCCTCACTGATCCTCTCCCATAGTGCTGCTGACCAGTTTCCCTTCCTCTCCATCCCTGTGGCTGCAGTTATTGCTGCAGCAGGTGATCAGTGTGGTGTTTTGGATGGAAAGCAGGGGGGGCTTGTAAACATGTTATGT
This sequence comes from Staurois parvus, assembly GCF_062004578.1. Lineage (NCBI taxonomy): Eukaryota > Metazoa > Chordata > Amphibia > Anura > Ranidae > Staurois > Staurois parvus. Next base: position 1,861,483 of record NW_028318002.1, read on the forward strand.
TCTTAAGACCCTTTCTGAATGATGACAGTTAGCAATTGGTACTGATCACTCCTGTGTTTATTCTTTACTGAAGCATAGTAAACTGTGTTTACTATGATTCAGCTTGTGAATGAATATGAAGGCTCTGTACAGAGGTTTCTATTCATTCATCAGCAGTGCAGCTGAAGCTACAGAGAAAGGGAATGCATCCTCTATGTCATCAGTCTCTATGTCTCAAAATAGAGACACCAGGGCTTGTTTAGACCTCTGATGTTTCACCAAAGCCCTTTCCCTCCAAAAAAGGTGACAAATATTCAAAATAACATTGAGAATAAAATAAAAATAAAAAACCATAGTAACGCCTTGATCACATGTAGCATACTAGTGCATACACTTGTGTGAGTCTGTGTTTATCTGCACAGGGGTGCACAGGTATTCTGTGCATCCCTGTGCAGGCAGTCTCATTGATATCAATTGGGAAGCAGCGGCTGCATGGACACAGCACTGCTCTCCATTTGACATCCATGCGGGTGCAGGTGCCTGTTCCTGAAATCACACTGTCTGGCTGTGCATCTGCACCCACTTTGCACCCAACTGATCGACATCAATGGAACTGAACGGGCATGCAAAGAACACCTGTGCATTCCCATGACCGTAAACATGGCATGCACTTTTGTACGCCTCGTGTGAATAAGGCCTTAGTAGGAATTTAACAGGAATTTTCTAAGTTATGTTTTATCTATGTGTGCTAATAATGATTTTAGTGTGTTTTTAGTCAAAACATTTGAGCAACTATTGTGGGGCCTAAATAATCAACTATGCCACGTATCCATGACATGTTTTTTTTTAAATTCTTGGCCTCAGATGCCCTTCCACCGACTATGTCTGAAGCGTTGGTGGTGCTTCCCAAGCCTGTGAGGGACCCGGACTCTTGTTCCTCGTACCACCTGATTTCCCTATTAAATGTTGATGCTAAGATTTTAGCTAAGATTCTCGCTACTCGGCTGAATACAATCATTTCGGCCTTGGTTGATGCGGATCAGACTAGCTTCATCCCAGGCAAGGGAACCAATATCAATATTTGCAGGTTGCACACTCGCCTTGCTTTGGCCACTCCAGACAGTCCGGGGGTAGTGTTGGACGGTATTGTGAGTTCAATTATTTGGGCTGGCAAGACCCCCCGGCTTGCCAAGTCTGGGCTGAGACTCCCCCTTTCACAGGGGAGACTTTTTCTTCCTGACGTTCATCTATACTAAAGGTCAGCAGTAACGGTTAGGGTGAGGTGGTGGTTTTCGCAGCCAAGGGACAACTCAGCAGTTATGTTGGAGGCAACTATCGTTGGCTCTTGTGCTACTCTTTATGCTACTCTAATTTAGTCTTTCGGGGCCTGCGGCCCCTTCCACACTTACTTGGCTAATGAGAACCAATATCGTGGTGTGGCAACAGGCAAGGGGACAATACCGCCAACCTTCTAGATTTTCTCCTCATATTCCCCTCTGGGCTAATCCTACCCTGCCCCACCTAGCTACGTTGCCCCACCTGTGAGCTAGTTGAGGAATGGTGGGACTCAAACACATCCTGTCTAATGGCAAGCTGCACAGTTTTGCAAACTTTCAATCTGAATTTCACCTGCCTAATCGGATGTTCTTATCTGCAATTTAGAAATGCGGTGCATACACAATTCCCAGCTGATGTTACTCTTGAGTCTGATCCCCTGGAGCGTCTCTTGACCTCTAGGGCAATGGGGAAGCCTCTGTCCTCGATCTACCTTTGCCTTTCGGTAGCTTACTTTCTGAGACTGACTAAGCTGTTTACTAAGTGGGAGGCAGACCAACCTGATTTAACTAAGGAAGACTGGGATGTGTGTACCACTCATTATGCCACTAACATGGTCTCGGCCAAGGATAGGTTTATTCAAGTTAAATTTCTCCACAGAGCTTACTTTTCACCTGTTTGCTTGGCCGGTATATACACCTCTGTCAGTCCTCTATGTACTCGATTGCAGCAGGCTTAAGGGAACTTCTATCATATAGTTTGACCTTCCCTAAACTCTGGAATTTTTGGACTTCTCTCTTAAATACCATTATTGTTACTTCTGATTTGACCTTGCTCCTAGACCCTAAGATGTTGCTTTTAGGAGTGTTGAAAAAAGCTGAACTTAGTCGCTATGTTAAACTAATTGTATTCTTTGCCTTCTTTTATGCCAGGAGGGAAATTCTTAAGGGGAAATGCCCTGTGCCTCCAACTATTGAATCTTGGCGTGCAACTATTAATATGGTGTTAACTCTGTACAAACTCACCCATCCTAGTCGTAATTGCCCCAGGAAATTTGATAAGATCTGGATGGCCTGGATAGATTCCAGGGGAGGTAATTTAGAATCTGATTGAGTCCCGGATACCTACACTGCTATTCTCCCCTCTATAGCACCTTAATTCCCCCCTTCCCCTTTCTTTATCCCTTTCTCTACCTTCCTCCCCTGTCTGCGGTCTCCATCCTCTAGCCATCCCCCCCCTTCCCGTCATCCTCCTTCATTCTTGCTATGCCCTCCTTACTTCTCCTATTTTAACTGTGGTTACTGGGTTGGTGGCTTGGAGGAAAGGTTGATATCCTTTCTATTGTCTCCAGATCATGCTGTGATTTTGGAAAGTGCATATGTAACTTTCTGCCTTGTACTCTTTTGTAAGACCTGTCCAGTGCACTGTATGGATTGATTGTTTGTTCATTTGTTGTTTGGTATCCGCATATTTGTACTGAATTTTTCAATAAGCTCACTCTGTAAAAAAAAAAAAAAATCAACTATTATCGGGATCGAACTGGGGGTCTTTTTTTTCACAAGCAATGGAGTTCAACTTATGATCTTGCACGCAAGCCCACTAATTTCATAAAATGAGCTGCTTACTGCTGTTCTCTGCCTGTTATTTATTATTTCCACTTAACCAAATAATAACTGTGCCTTCTAATGGTCTCAGTGTTCCTTTTCTCCACCTTGAAAACCAACCAATTGGCCCAGGCCATAAACATATTCATACCCAGTGCTGTTTTATACTTTACAATCCTTGCATAATAGCAATAGATGTTTTTTTACATAGTGTAAGCAGGCATTTTGGCAATTACAGAGATGATGCATATAGACAAGATGTCTGCTTGTTTGGTATAGCAAAGTAAATAATTACGCAATGCAATCAGATAAATGTGTACTACATAAAAACATGCAAATAATCATTTACAAGATGTTAGCTAGAGGCATAATAGACTGGCAGCTCTATCAAAGCCCTGGCAAAACAATAAAGTTTAAAATGTGAAATCCTAACTTGAATTCAGATTATGCTGTAGATGTTTTCAGCAGTCAGCCATCAACACTGCAAGAATAATGAACCTAATAGTTATCATTCGCAGAGATTTTCCAGCACGGCAGAAAAACTCTCAAATCAATTAACAATTGCGTCCTTTTCTCCTGGAAAAGGAAACAGTCATACCCAGGCATATGTGGGGATCTATCGACCTCTACTGTCTGTGTTTGTAAATAGCTGTTTATAACCATTTTCCACTTGCTAACAGTAAATGTACTGCTAGCGGGTGGCACAGCCAGGTTCAGCGATGTACTGGTATGTCACTCTGTACATGCGCACTGGGGCGCCCCCTGGGGTGCACAGCTGTGTGATCCTGTGATTGCTGTGTCCTGTGAGCTGCCAGGGTATTATGTGATCGCTATGACCAATCATAGCTATCACATGATAACATGTAAACAAAACTGCCATGAATGGCTTCTATTCATGACAGCTTGCTTACTATTGTGATCCTGCAATTGTCCCACATATCACATGGTACCTGGCACCCTGTACTATGTGATTAGCTGTAACCAATAGCAACATCACAATAGTAAGCAAGTTGTCATGAATGAAAGCCATTCATGACAGTTAAATCCATTGCTTATAACAGTTGATCAATTCCCTGATCAACCCCCTAGAGAAGTACAGTGTCACTATAGTGACATACTGTCACTATGATGACAGTATGTAAAAAATAGTAGAAAAAGAAAATGTAAAATAGTTTAAAAATTTAATTAAAAATAATTTAACATTTTCTTTTTTGTTAACATACTGTCACCACTCAGGATCTCTGTAAACCGCCACACTAATCATATGATGACGCTATACTGCACTGATGACAGTATGTACTTCAGGATTGATCAGTTTTCAGACTATATTACCAAAAGTATTGGGACACCCCTCCAAATCATTGGATTCAGGTGTTCCAATCACCTCCATGGCCACATGTGTATAAAATCAAGCACCTACTCATGCAGACTTCTTCTACAAACATTTGTGAAAGAATAGGTCATTCTCAGAAGCTCAGTGAATTCAACCATGGTCCCATGATAGGTTGCCACCTGTGCAATAAGTCCATCCTTGAAATTTCCTAACTTAGTAGGAACAGTTTGGGGATTGCCCCTTGCGCACCAGTGCACAAGGCAAGGTCCATAAAGACATGGAATGTTTGGGGTGGAGGAACTTGACTGACCTGCAGAGAGTCCTGACCTCAACCCAATTGAACACCTTTGGGATGAATTAGAGCAGAGACTGCGAGCCAGACCTTCTCATCCGAGATCAGTGCCTGACCCAGGGCCGTCTTTAATAGTGATTGTACCCTGGGCAAACATTTTCTTGCCCCCCCATGCAATTTCGTTCAAAGCCTGCTTTGAGACATACAATAAATAGCAGCTAGACTCAAAATAAATTTATTTAGCAGATTAGGCAGCAACTGCAATTGGTTGCCAAAGGTTACAGCATATCATTACAGCTCGCTGACTGGTAGGTAGAGGTTACAGCACACATTATGGCTCACTGATTAGTTGCTAAAGGTTACAGCACATGATTCCTGCTTGCTGATTGGTTGCTAGAGATTAATGCACATCATTACTACTCACTGATTGGTTGCTAGAGGTTACTACACATTATTACTGGTCACTGATTGGTTACTAGAGGTTACTTTACATCAATACTGCTCACCCATTGGTTGATAGAGGTCACTGCAGATCATTACTGTTCACCGATTGGCTGCTAGAGATTATTGCACATCAGTACTGCTCACTGATTGGTTGCTAGAGGTTACTGCACATCATTATTGCTCACTGGTTGCGAAAGGTCACTGTACATTATTACTGCCCACTGATTGGTTGCTATTGGTTACTGTGCATTATTGCCACTTATTTATTGATTGCTAGAGGTTACAGGACATCATTACAGCTGACTGATTGGTTGCTAGAGGTTACAGCACTTAATTACGTCTCACTGATTGGTTGCTATTGGTTATTGTGCATGATTGCCACTTACTTATTGATTGCTAGAGGTTACAGCTCATCATTACACCTCACGTATTGGTTGCTAGAGGTTACATGTCAGGGCTCTGTCCTCGGCAGAGGTGTTAGGAGACCTGGCACCCCTGCCAGTACCTTGCATGGCCGCAGAAGTTCACATCGGCTCAAATTTGGCTCCAAACGGCCTTTATGAGGAAGCCCTGAACTACTCTTAGGTGCTGGTTAATCTCTGGCTTCCCAGTACCTTGTTCCTGTGCTATTGTGATCTGTGATTTCCTGATACCGACTCGGCTTGCTCTTGGACCTGTCTTCTCTGCTTAACCCCTGATCTGACCTCGGCTTGGCTAACGGATATTCTCTCTTGTTCCTCTGTGTATGACCTTGGCTTGGCTAATGGATATTCCCTCTTGCTCCTCTGTGTATGACCACGGCCATCCCATCTGACTATGTCTCTTGTTCCTCTGTGTATGACCTTGGCTTGGCTAACGGATATTCCCTCTTGCTCCTCTGTGTATGCCCTCGGCTATCCCATCTGACTACGTCTGCTCTGATTTCCACCTGGTACCTGACCTCGGCTTTGAACTGGCTATCCTGTGATCCTCTGTTTCCCGGAAGGCTTGCATACCTGGCACAGGCACCACCTGTCTGCAGATCCCATCTCAGTGCATCAGCTGTGCTCCTGGATGGACCACCAACGAGCACTCCTACGAGCGACCTGTTCCACTTTGGGCCTGGCTCCTGCTGTCCCACTCTCAGGGGAGTCTGGAACTTAGCCGCAAGGGAAGTCCTCTCTCCATTGGCCTCTAACACCAGGTACGTGATATTACAGCACTTAATTGCATCTCACTGATTGGTTGCTGAAGGTTACAGCACATCATCTCCTCACTGCCTGCACACCATGGACTGGGAAAGTGAGGGAACCCACTAATAGACAGAAAACTCCTAGGGATTCTAGGACTCCTGGAATCAGTGGCAGGGCTGGGGGGGGGGTGTGATCAGTGGCAGTGCTGGGGGGTAATAGGATCAGTGGCAGTGGTGGGGGGGGGGAAGGGATCAGTGGCAGTGCTGGGGGGATGGGATAAGTGGCAGTGCTGGAGGGATGGGATGATTGACAGTGCTGGTGGGGGGATGGGATCAGTGGAAGTGTTGGATGGGGATGGGAAGTGACATTTCTACATTGACCACCAAAGTAAGAAGGGATTTACATTGACCACAAATGTAATGGGGAATTTGCATTTATGACCAATGTAAAGGACGATTCAACAATGTGACCACAAGTGCAAGTTAAGATTTTTTACTGTGCAAAAATTATGAGTGCAGCGCTAATTAGTATCTAATAGAACCGTAATACAATATATACTCAATCCCCAAAAAAAATCCAAGATACTCAATACATATACAGTGTCATGCATGTATTCCCTCATGGGGAATATCTCGTGCAAAAATGTGAAAATAAAGTAATATATACTATAATAACATATATACTAATAATAAACAGTGCCACACAAAAAGTGCACAAAGGAATGAACGATAGTTCAAATACGAGAAAAGTCCAAAGTTAATAATAATAATACTGATGATGCTGTGCTTAATGATGAACTTCACACTCCACTCTTCATGCAAAATTATGGGCAGTGTACGTGATTCACACGTGACAATCCTTAACAGCCAAAATGCCCCCTCACCTCCTTCCTTAGACCCCAAGGGGCCAGCACGCTTTCAGGATCACACGATCCTATCAGTATGGATCACTCTCTAGAAAATATCTTCCTCCTCCAGCGTCCACCAGTTTAGCAGCCAGCTCCTCCCAGGGTCATAGTAAGACACAAGCAGAGACCCTCCATAGTGCAACCAGTAATTTTATTGGTAATAGGTATAAAAAGTAGATTTCCACTCACAAAACGATGAATCTTCCAGCCTCCTACCACATGCTATGGGTGTACTGCATGGGTAATACACAGGAACACCCTGTGTATTACCCATGCAGTACACCCATAGCATGTGGTAGGAGGCTGGAAGATTCATCGTTTTGTGAGTGGAAATCTACTTTTTATACCTATTACCAATAAAATTACTGGTTGCACTATGGAGGGTCTCTGCTTGTGTCTTACTATGACCCTGGGAGGAGCTGGCTGCTAAACTGGTGGACGCTGGAGGAGGAAGATATTTTCTAAAGAGTGATCCATACTGATAGGATCGTGTGATCCTGAAAGCGTGCTGGCCCCTTGGGGTCTAAGGAAGGAGGTGAGGGGGCATTTTGGCTGTTAAGGATTGTCACGTGTGAATCACGTACACTGCACATAATTTTGCATGAAGAGTGGAGTGTGAAGTTCATCATTAAGCACAGCATCATCAGTATTATTATTATTAACTTTGGACTTTTCTCGTATTTGAACTATCGTTCATTCCTTTGTGCACTTTTTGTGTGGCACTGTTTATTATTAGTATATATGTTATTATAGTATATATTACTTTATTTTCACATTTTTGCACGAGATATTCCCCATGAGGGAATACATGCATGACACTGTATATGTATTGAGTATCTTGGATTTTTTTGGGGGATTGAGTATATATTGTATTACGGTTCTATTAGATACTAATTAGCGCTGCACTCATAATTTTTGCACTGTTTATTCACTTATTTTGGGTATAAGCTTAGTGTCAGCAGCTTATGGTTATAGGGTAGGAGTCCTTGTGAGCGCAGGAGGTTTTTTGTAATTAAGATTTTTTACTGACTACCAGTATAAAGAGGAGTTTCTACAATAGCCACCAATGTAAAGAGGATTTACACTTACATCTAATTTAATAGGACCATTCACAGTGACCACCAATGTAAGAGGGATATTCACACTGACCACTAGTGTGAATGAAAAGATTCTACACCAAGCCCCAAGGTAATGAGAAGATATACACTGACCACCGATGTTGTTGAGACATTTAGCCTACATTCACATTTTTGAGTGTTGGGAACGCATGCAAAATCGCTTTACTGATACCATAGAAATGTGCTGCCCTTTAGCAGATACATAGTAGTGCCATTAATTGTTAATTATTATTATTATTATTATTATACAGTACTTATATAGCACCAACAGTTTGCTCAGCGCTTTACATTATTAATGACACCCTCATGCATCTGCTGACATGTCTGTGTCCACATGCACCAAAATGCACGGTGCTGTGGCTCGGTATATTTTGGAAAAGGGTCGTCTTTATTTCTGCATTTCTAGCGGCTAGAGCAGCCCATTGAAATAAATGGGCTGCCCTATACGTGACATACAGTACAACTTTATCTACCCCATCAGTACACCTTTGCATCCTAGATTTCCCTGCTAACCTCTGCAGCCGAAACCTCCCATATCCTCTTCATACTATCCCCCCCCCACATTATTTCACATGCCTCCTCTGCTCATCTTTTCACCCACCTTCCTTACTTGTGTACATCCCCTCCTTGCTTACCTGTACCTCCAAATTGTAATTCCTTTTCTGCCTGCCTCTACACACACACACTTTACTTATGTTTGTAGAACAGATTGATGACCACAGTGACCACAGTGACCACAGTTGCAGGCAGGATTTTCAAGCATGCCCTTGTTTACCTTCCAGCATTCAGCAGAGGTGATGGTGGCTGGAACTTCAGAGGGGCATAATATATATACATGAATGTGCCACTATTTACATATGAATGTCCCCGCTATTTACATATCAATGCATTTGGCCCACATCTACTTACATATGAATGCTGGTTATTTACATGTAAACTGGGACAGTTGGCAAGTATAGGGCAGCTTTGACTGGGCCCAGGGCAGCTGCCCCTTCTGCCCCTCCTTAAAGAAAGCCCTGCATATGAATACCGTTTATTTATATGCGAGTGCTGACATGGTCCGCATGTGAATCATGGCAATAGGGCAGACCAGTACAGTAGAAGTGACAGCACTTCACTGAGATATCGGAACACAGCCTGGGACAAAGACTTCAGGGGACAAGAGAACGTAAACTGGGACAGTTGGCAAGTATAGGGCAGCTGCTTCGGGCCCCACAACAATGACTGGGCCCAGGGTAGGTGCCCCTTCTTAAAGACAGCCCTGGCCTGACCCCACAAATGCTCTTCTGGAAGAATGGTCAAATATTTCCATAGACACACTCCTAAACCTTGTGGACAGCCTTCACAGACGAATTGAAGGCGTTATAGCTTCATGTGCGTGTAAAGGCAGATGTGCCAATACTTTTGGCAATATAGTGTACATATACTTAGAGGTAAGGAAAGGTTTCAGACAAGAAGGCACAGACTGGGGGCTTGCTAATCAGAGGAAACCTATCCCACTTGGGACTGGACCGGCCAGGCTGCATTCCCACCCCTGAGACACACTGTCGGCATCTCTCCTCAGCCACTTCTGTGTACTGCACTGAACTTTGAGTTATTCCCTAAGCAGTGCCCTCCTGCTAGGGTGTTTGTACCATTGACATTCTGCTTTATAAAAATTTCAATTTTACAGCAATCTAGGCGTTCACTGCCGCTGCACCACGCAGGACCTCCTCACAGGCTAGAGGCTCTCCCTATTGTAGCACCCTCCTAGATTAGCTAAGGGGAACTATACTCCAATGGTTAGTTAGGAGCTGATTAGCAGCTCAGGTGAGATAATTAGAGGGATCAAATTCTGGTCAGGGCTGAAGGCCAGCCCCTCTGGAATTTCTGCCTGCTCTGAGGCTTTTGGAGGAGGCCTTGAAGGCAGTGGGTGTATCTGAGGAGTGGCTGGCTATACTCTTGAGGGACCTCAGAGAGACAATCCCCAACAGAAGGCTTGGCAAGGGGCTGAGACTCCCTTAAAAGTGGAAGAGCCTGCACAGTAGCAGGAGTGTGGTGGTGGTGGGAGAGGAGTGTGGTGCAGGAAGATGTGAGTCTGAAGGAGGAAAGCTGCCAGGAGGCCTAGTGAGATGGGGTCTGCCTGCAAGCCTGGAGCTGGAAAGGAGGAAAACTCACTGGCCTCCTGAGCAAGGACCACCTGTATGGTAGGGAAGGAACAGCCTGGTAGCAGCAGCCATCCCGCAATACTGGAGAGGATCTGAGTGAGTACACTTGCACCCCCCCCCCCCCGGGGTGGATAGAGGAAGGAGCACTCTAGTGGGAAACCAGATTAGCCCTTTGTTAGTGACTGTGCACTTTATTTAACCACCTCCCGCCCGCCATATAGTAATATGATGGGCGTAAGGTGGTTCTCTCATTCTGGGAGGATGTCATATGACGTCCTCCCATTGTCACTGCACATGCGGGGCTCAGGGGGCGCAGCGCGGCGATCGACGGCGGATCACCGATCACGGAAAGAGCCGACTCAGTCATGTGATCAGCTGTGTCCAATCACAGCTGATCACATGTAAACAGGGAAATGCCGGTTATCGGCATTTCTCTTCTCTCGAGCTGTCACGCTGACAGCTCGAGAGGAGAGCCGGTAATCGGCTTTCCTCGGAGGGGACATGTACACTGATCATCAAGGCACTGATGATCAGTGTGCCCTGATGATCAGTGTAGCCCCAGCAGTGCCACCTGTCAGTGTCCATCAGTGCCTTACGTCAGTGCTCATCAGTGCCTCGTGCCAGTGTCCATCAGTGCCACATCAGTGCCTACCAGTGCACATCAATGCCACATATCAGTGCCCATCTGAGCTGCCTTTCAGTGTCACCCATCAGTGCCAGTCAGTGACACCTATCAATGCCAATCAGTGCCACCTATCAGTGCTGCCAATCAGTGCCACCTATCAGTGCCAGTCAGTACTGCCTATCAGTGCCAGTCAGTGCCGCCTTTCAGTGCCTGTCAGTGCTGCCTAACAATGCCAGTCAGTGCCGCCTAACAGTGCCAGTCAGTGCCGCCTATCAGTGCTGCCTATCAGTGCCATGTATCAGTGCCATGTATCAGTGCCCATCAGTGATGCCTGTCAATGCCCATCAGTGCCTCCTCATCAGTGTCCATCAGTGCAGCCTATCAGTGCCCATCAGTGCAGCCTCATTAGCGCACATCAGTGAAGGAGAAAAATCAATTATTTACAAACTTTATAACAAAAACTAAGAAAAAACATTTTTTTTCAAAATTTTCAGTGGTTTTTGGTTTGTTTAAGAAAAAATAAAAAACCCTGAGGTGATTAAATACCACCAAAATAAAGCTCTATCTGTCACAAAAAAATGATAAAAATTTCATATGGGTACAGTGTTGTTTGACTGCGCAATGGTCACTCAAAGTGCGACAGCACTGAAAGCTGGAAATTAGCCTGGGCAGGAAGGGGGTATAAGTGCCCTGTAGGCTGGCGGTTAAAGGAACAAGAGCCAGATCATCTGCTCTGGAAGAAAGTCTCGAGATTGCTGCGTGAAAAAATGATTCATCTAGGATTTTGGGTAGAACAACTAGGAGCTGCTGGCTAGCACTCCAACAGAGACTGTGTCAGAGAAAAGAAGCTTTGAATAGTTCAGGAAGTTGTCCTCAGATATTGGTCCCCTTGGGCATTCTATATATCCCTCAGGGGCGGACTGACCATTTGGAAACTCGGGCACTGCCCGAGGGCCCGGGGTCAGTAGGGGGCCCCATGAGATGCCCCTGGTACCATTTTCATAGGCTTTTTTGAGTTTGGGCAAGGACACAGGGGCCCCATGATCCCCTATTGCCCAGGGCCCCATGAGTTGTCAGTCTGCCCCTGATACCCCTTACCCTATCCAAGTTCTAATCCTCTCAATAAATAACAAAACCAATGCTAAAGGCCTGATTTCTGTCTACGGATGAAAGTTTGTGTGGGAAATGCTGAATTACTGGCTGTGCGGGACTATAGGGGGACCCAAATTCAACAGCAACCCCTAAAGGGGTAGTGCTACACTATCATCCCATATCTTTTCTTCAGGTCTTCCGCAACAAGTCAGGGCATCTTGATCATCCTCAGGGGCCCTTGTTGGGCCCTTTGCCAAAAATACCTGTTTGCACATTGGATGTACATACTATTATTCGTCTTCTATTATATAAAGCTCTTATTATTTCCATACTGGTGTGTGTCTCTACTCTTATGGTTAATGTTACATGCTGGCTGTAGTAGTTCATATGCTTCCACTTACTTTGGTCAGGTTAATTTCCTAGAAAGGGTGTTCCATCTGCTCACAGGGGCCCTGCCCTAGGTGGAGTCACTGCCAGCTTTATTATCAAACCCACTCATCCACTTAGTTAGGTTCTGGCTATCTTATTTACCTACAGGTTTAGTGCAATATCCTGCTTGGGGAAGACCATTTGTCATACTCTCCCCAGAAAGGGGGCTACACACATGATCTGCATTTAATCTCTTATAATTAATAGAAAAGTCATGGCAACTCCCAACTGTCTGTAGCTAAAGCAAAATTCCCAAAATGTAATACCCAGCTCAGGATGAGAAGAGTACATTGCCGTGCCTCCAACTCCCCCCCCCCCCCCCCCACTGTACTACAAGGGTTTAATGCTCTTTGGGTCTAGGCAGAGCTGAGGAGGATGTATTACTTACCTTGAACCCCAGCACTGTCCTCTTCTGTCCTTCACCTAATTCCTTCAGAATTAGTATCCAAAGACATAAAGGTGAACAAACAGCTTTTTATTAAGAACAGAAAACAGATAGGAATCTGCAACAAAGTTTGTTAAAGTGCTTGCAAAGTGGGAAATATTGACAAACATTATATATATAAGCTAAAAATGTATAGCTTATATCACCAAAAATGTGAAATAATTTATATAAAATATAACTCAAACTGTGACTGGAGCTGCTATTTTAAATAAGTTGAAAAGAACATAAATAAGTAAAAATACCATAAACAGCGCTCACTAATTAGATGCCATACTATCCCCAAAATTAAATAAAATACAAAATAATACCAAATATATACATAAATATAAATGTAAATAATACAGAAACCATAAAAATAAATTAATTAATAATAATAACACCTCCACCAAACAGTGCAAAAGTTAAAAAAAAATTCAGTTCATAATATAATGTGAAAAAAAAAAATCAGTTCATAAAATCCACCTCAACCGTGATCTCCGATGTGCTCAACACACCATCAAAGTGCAAACTCACCAGATGCTGGTGTTTAATCAGCATTAAATCAGATACCAATAGATGTGGAAATTCATTAAACCAGATCGACTCAGATGTAATAATGATCACTCATCAGATGGTTAATCCAGCTCAAAGTCCATCAGGGAAAGTATAATTCAAATTCCATATGTGGGAAAATAAAAAACACTCGCCATGGCATAATACCGTTTATAAGTTTATTGCCAACAAATACCCCCCTTAGACTAAAACTCACATTGTATAAAAAAACAAAAAGCATTCAATGGTAGATGTAGCTGCAGAAAAAACGCTAGCTATTTCAGAGTGCGTCTCACCACCCACTCTGTAGATAGCAAATCTCATGGTAGTGGTCACATGGTCCAGCCACATGGTCACGGCGTACGTGGTGACGTCACTGCTGATCATGTTCTTACGCGTTTCGTCACACTATTTCCTCTGAGTGGGAAATACTATTTAAATGGAAATCACCTACACCTACGGACACCATCTGGGAGGACTCCACAGACCTTTGCACCCTTCATAAGGAAGTCAAAGTGCTGCAGGAAAAGGCTAGTGACTTAAAATCTCTTAAAAAGTCTCAAGTGCAATAACCTTTGGGTGCTTGGCTTGCTAGAGAGGATGGAGGGTTCACGGCCTGCTGAATGTGCTAAAAAGTTCCTGTCCACTATCTTGGGCCTAACTGACCTGCTGCCTACATTTGTTGTGGAGCGGGCCCATAATGTGCCAACAACACTGCCGGTCCCAGCGTCCCCTCCTCACCCTTTCCTTCTGTGCCTCCTGAATTAAAAGGACATGGACATGCTACTTGCCATGGCTCGAAGCAAACAAGATCTCACCTATGACAATAGTAAGATTTCCATCTTTCCTGATTGTTCACCTAAAGTCCAACAACACTGATGATCCTTCACTTAAATATATAAGCGTCTTTGAGACCAAGAGCTTAAATACAACATGTTGCTTGAGGTGGTCACAACCTGGTTGGATTCCTGCTAGTCCTCCTGACACAGGGCTCCGGTGGGTCCTTTCAAACTCTTTGTTCCTGGATTGTCAGAAAGTATATTGTTATTGCAGTTGATTGGTACCTGCTACCTGTATATTACAGCTCTTTAGACTGTTTTGCACCATTTTACTACTCCTACTTGTATCCTGTTCATGAAGTCTACAGATTTTTGTTGGCCTTGCATGTCATTTGAGAAGATGTTCCCACTCTTGAGCTCTGAGGATCTTCCTTGAAATTTGGACAACTCTGAAGTTTGTTCTGGTGTTTTTTGCTCAGGTTGCCCATTTTTGACAGGGCCCTTTTTTTCTGCTACTAGGGGTCAGTTGGCTTGCCCCAGGCCCCCCCCCACGTAATAGTGTCATCACTGTGAGTTGTACAAGCACTTTGTTTTAGGTATAGGCCCTGCTCCACCTGATTTATGTTTTGAGTGAGGATGAGTAAGGACAGGGATTGCGCCAAAGGAATTTTTGTTTTTATTTTTGTTGTTCTCCTTGTGTGTGTTGGCTCATATAGCTTTGCTGCCCATTAGATCTTTATAAATGCAAGCAAGTCTTTTTTGAACAAGGTGACAAAAATGGGTGTTTTTTGGCCTTAATATCCCAACATGACATGCCTGTGATGGAATATCTGTCACCGCGATTAGGTGATTCCATCAGATAACCACTTCCTTGCCACTGAGACACAGGAGCAAGGTATTATGGCTGGGCATTGCACCCAAGACTAGACAAGACTAGCTTGGAGGCCAAAACTGGAATTACAGAAATGCAGTTTTTATACACTCCAGAAATAGGGCCCATCCCCTCATTGGCAATAAAACAAATATTACACTTTGCGTTAAACATCCCACACTGATTAGATAACAAGGTGAAGCTGACAGTCTAATCTCATCATATAGGCACCTCCAGAAGCAATTGCCAACAAACAATAGGTGACTCAATTAACTCAAGTAACCATGGGAATGCACACCTAGGAGGCACACAATGGGAGAAGATAGTTAACACATCACACCTTAATTAACTGATTGGAGCAAGAGTCCTCACATCAGGTTTGTGAGCTGATTATATTAACATTTTCTTAGAGTCTCTGAGTCTAGGAAAGAGGGGGGGTTGAAGGAGTCAATGCTAATTTGGGCACAGAGACCCCAAATCTGTATCTTGGTCCTCCAGTTCTTAGAGTCTGTGTGTTTTAGGGAAACAGGGACTTGAATCCAAAGTAAACTACTCCAAAGGTCCCCCCCAGATACATGTCAAAGAATAGAGCCCTCTCAGATGCCAGGGCCATGGTCAGTAGGCAAGAGGCTAGCCTGAAGTCCCCTCCACAAACCCCTGTCTCGGTTGCGTCTGTCACCTGTGGATCTGCCACTGAGGGGGAGGATGACTATCTCCTCTCCCTGGGGCCACGGAACTGCTGTGGGTGTGGAGCAGAGGTCTTGGACCCTCTGTCCTGTTGCCAGCTCTTCTTCTGGGACTGTGTATGGGCAGAGACTGGTGGCACTCTGCCCCGATGCCAGTGCTTCAACTCGGGTTAGGAGTTCCATTGTATCGGCCTCCTGCTGGGGAGAAGGGCTGCATGCCCTGGCTTCCTGGAGCTCCAGAAGAGCTGTTGGTGCTGAGCAGAGGTCCTTGATGCCAGCTGTTCCACTGGAAAGTAAAATGAAAATTCGGTGGACTCGCACAAATCCTCCAGGTCCACTGCTTGTTGTAGGCAGAGGCCAGCTGCGCTCTGCCTTGATGCCAGCTCTTCTGCTGGAGGCTCACTGGGTTGCTCCTCGTTATTAGAAAAGGCTAATAAATTCCCAATCTCTGGGATTGCTGAAAATCCAGGGCATGGCCTGGCAGTACTGTTGCCCAATGCCAGCACTTCGGTGGGTATCTCATGATCCATAACATCCATGGGTGCTGGGGCATACTGTTAAGCTTTATCGAACAGTCTTTAATATGCTTGTTCCAGCTCCCATTCCTGAAGGGCTAGAAACTCCATATCTTCTTGTGTCGGGCGCACTTCCGAGATGTTCAGCATCTGGTCTCCGTAATCCATGATTTCCACCAAACGTCATTCCAGATCAGGGTCCCGTGACAGCCTCCAGTTTAACAGCCCCAAGCAGTCACAACCAAAGCCTTCAGTCGAGCTGTCGTCTGCTATCCAAGGGCACGCTTGGGCTACATGTCAGCGGATCGCTCTGTAGCTCTCATCCAGCAACATCTCTGCCCGGACCAGCCTGCTTAATTCAGCTGTCCACTCCTTGTGCAGTTGTTCCCCCAATAACAGCACCCGCACTTCGTACTGCAACCAGTACTTTTCCTGGATAGACAGGAGAATTTTCCCTCGGCAGTGCTGCTCTCAGTCTAGCTCTTCTTTCCAGAGCTGCTGGCAGACAGTCATTCCATCCCAGCAGGACCTGCACTGGCATTGGTCCTCTGTGCTGCACTTACATCTCTTGCCTCCTTACAAATTTCTCTTTCATGGTGGCTGGTGTCTGTACCTCTCCTCTTCTGCTAACTGGACCTCAGATCCCAGAGGTGGTTTGGATGTCCTAGACTGCAGAAAACATCCCATTGCTTGCCACCAAATGTGATGGAACGCATGTCACCCAGATTGGAGGATTCCATCAGAGAACTGCTTCCTTGCCACTGGGACACAGGACCAAGTTATTATACCTGTGCATTGCACCCAAGACTGGACAAGACTAGCTTAGATGAAAAACTGGAACTCTTTAGCTGACCACTATAAATTCCTTTCCAGGGGTGTAAAGCCCCCGGCCCAGACGGTATCCCTATTGAATTTTACAAACTTTATGACAAAATTTTACCTCTAAGCTTAGGCTTTTTGTTTACGCAATGCCTAACCAAAGATCGTCTCCCGCCCTCTCTGATTGAGGGGCATATTACCTTAAATTACAAAAGTCCCAAGGATCCGACCCTCTGTGCCTTTTACAGGCCTTTAGCCCTACTGAACTTAGACTTCAAAATTCTTACCAAGCTCCTTACTGGAAGACTCAACAGCATACTGCCTTCAGTGATAGACTGTTAGCCTGTGTATCTGGTTTGTCTGACTTTGCCTCTGTCCTCATCAATGCTGGACTGCATGCTGCGAGCCTCTGCCTATATTCCAAGATGCTTCTCACTGCCTGTCTGCTACCAGCTTGTGCCTGTCTACTGCTGCCAGTTCCAGCCTACTCCTGTCTTCTGCTCACTGGTGTCCATCTAGCACTCCTGTTAGCAAGACCAATAGGCACTCATGATTGCCTCTCTTAATATTGAGAAGGCTTTTGACCCCATTGAATGGGCCTACCTATGTGAGGTCCTCAGGTGAATGGGTATGCCTATTCGTTTTATACAATGGTTTTACGTGCCCTGTATAAATCACCCACTGCCTCTATTACACTAGAAGGTTGTTTGTCTCAGCCCTTCCCTTTACACAGGGGTACCCGACAGGGCTGCCCCTTCCCTTATTTGCCATTACTATGGAACCATTGGCGGAAGCTCTCTCCACCAAGATCAAACTTCTTAGAGTTGGCCGGCTGAAGGAGCAGGTTACCTTGTACGCGGATGACCTCCTCCTTTTTCTTAAATGATCTTGGCCCCTCCTTGCAGAGCACTCTCTGGAACCTTAATGCTGTTTTGGAAGTTACTGGCCTCTGCATGAATTTGCAGTTGGTTTCAATAGACCTGGAGGTGAGAGCCCTTACAATTCCAGATGTTCACAGTGGGTTGACTAATTCAAATACCTAGGTAGAAAATTTAGTGGTCCTAAAGTTGTACAGTTTTGAAATTGCCATGTATCCCATGCTCCCCGTCCCTATACAAATTACCATTCCAATAAAACCCCAAAAAGAAACCCCAAAACTAATCTTTGAGTCAAAGGAAGCATGCTGAAAATGCTGTGTGCCTGGCTGTATATGCTGCGAGTGGGGAAAATAGGCCCAAATTGCCAGTAGCTTCTTCTGGGGTAAGTGCTACTTCAGTTTTGATCTGGATTTTTGTACAAAAAAATCTATAAACATGTAAAGCTTGAATTCTCTGTTTTTGTCTTTCGTAACCCTTCAGCCTTTGTACATGGCAGCTGATTAAGACAGGTTCTAGTTGTTAAATACCTATAGGCAACCAATGACCGTGTCACTGACGTCATTCTGAGTTTGCGTGCTTGCTTTGAGATTAGTGTCTGTTGTGTTGGTTGATAAATTTAAGGCACTGATAAGTATGTCTGTCACCACCTTCCTTAGCATAGATTCACAAACAGTTTCTGCAAGTATACCTTCTGTTTTGTACACCAAAGCAATGCCCAAGCTGACTTCATGTGTTCAGCGCAGAATTAGAGTCTCACACTGATCTTTAAAGTGTTACTAAAACCCAGCACCCTGCATTCACTATATCTAGTCTCCCACAGTACACATAACATGGAAATGCAACTATTTTCGTAAATATAAACTTCAAATCACCTTTTCTCATCAGCAGTTAGAGCAGTCTTGTGACTGGTTAAAGCTTGTAGGAGGAGTTTTCTTTCTGCTCTAGGAGTATATGAAAGTCCTGACCTCTGTCTGGACAGTGCTGGCTGACCCTGCGCTCAACACATGCACTCTCCCAAGAAAAAAAAAAAGCTCTAGCAATACACACCAAACTGAGCATGTGCATGTGACTACGGATTCAGTCTGTATCAGGTGGTCATTTCAACAAGAGAAGAAAGGATCAAACTGCCTTTTTACACAATGGCAGAGAAGAAAGGATAAAACAGCCTTTTTTACACAATAGGAGGATTAACCCCTTAGGTTCCACAGTGAGTATAACAAGCATGCTTTACTGCATATACAGACTGATTTTACTGTTGTAGGTTTAGTAACACTAACAAAATACTGTAAAAGATAGTTACAATAAAGTCGTAATGCATCAGTTACCTTATAAATATTATACAGTCAGGTCCATAAATATTGGGACATCGACACAATTCTAACATTTTTGGCTCTATACACCACCACAATGGATTTGAAATGAAACTAACAAGATGTGCTTTAACTGCAGACTGCCGGCTTTAATTTGAGGGTATTTACATCCAAATCAGATGAACGATGTAGGAATTACAACAGTTTGCATATGTGCCTCCCACTTGTTAAGGGACCAAAAGTAATGGGACAATTGGCTTCTCAGCTGTTCCATGGCCAGGTGTGTGTTATTCCCTCATTATCCCAATTACAATGAGCAGATAAAAGGTCCAGAGTTCATTTCAAGTGTGCTATTTGCATTTGAAATCTGTTGCTGTCAACTCTCAAGATGAGATCCAAAGAGCTGTCACTATCAGTGAAGCAAGCCATCATTAGGATGAAAAAACAAAACAAACCCATCAGAGAGATAGCAAAAACATTAGGCGTGGCCAAAACAACTGTTTGGAACATTCTTAAAAAGAAGGAACGCACCGGTGAGCTCAGCAACACCAAAAGACCCGGAAGACCATGGAAAAAACTGTGGTGGATGACCGAAGAATTCTTTCCTTGGTGAAGGATACACCCTTCACAACAGTTGGCCAGATCAAGAACACTCTCTAGGAGGTAGGTGTATGTGTGTCAAAGTCAACAATCAAGAGAAGACTTCACCAGAGTGAATGCAGAGGGTTCACCACAAGATGTAAACCATTGGTGAGCCTCAAAAACAGGAAGGCCAGATTAGAGTTTGCCAAACGACATCTAAAAAAGCCTTCACAGTCCTGGAACAACATCCTATGGACAGATGAGACCAAGATCAACTTGTACCAGAGTGATGGGAAGAGAAGAGTATGGAGAAGGAAAGGAACTGCTCATGATCCTAAGCATACCACCTCATCAGTGAAGCATGGTGGTGGTAGTGTCATGGCGTGGGCATGTATGGCTGCCAATGGAACTGGTTCTCTTGTATTTATTGATGATGTGACTGCTGACAAAAGCAGCAGGATGAATTGTGAAGTGTTTCGGGCAATATTATCTGCTCATATTCAGCCAAATGCTTCACAACTCATTGGACGCCGCTTCACAGTGCAGATGGACAATGACCCAAAGCATACTGCAAAAGCAACTAAAGAGTTTTTTAAGGGAAAGAAGTGGAATGTTATGCAATGGCCAAGTCAATCTCCTGACCTGAATCCGATTGAGCATGCATTTCACTTGCTGAAGACAAAACTTAAGGGAAAATGCCCCAAGAACAAGCAGGAACTGAAGACAGTTGCAGTAGAGGCCTGGCAGAGCATCACCAGGGGTGAAACCCAGTGTCTGGTGATGTCTATGCGTTCCAGACTTCAGGCTGTAATTGACTGCAAAGGATTTGCAACCAAGTATTAAAAAGTGAAAGTTTGATTTATGATTATTATTCTGTCCCATTACTTTTGGTCCCTTAACAAGTGGGAGGCACATATGCAAACTGTTGTAATTCCTACACCGTTCACTTGATTTGGATGTAATTACCCTCAAATTAAAGCTGACAGTCTGCAGTTAAAGCACATCTTGTTTGTTTCATTTCAAATCCATTGTGGTGGTGTATAGAGCCAACAATGTTAGAATTGTGTCGATGTCCCAAAATTTATGGACCTGACTGTAGATGTGTTATCTTTTCTTGTGTTGTAGTTTGCATATGTTGTACCATCCATGCATGTTTATTTTAAATTCCAGCCATAGTTACAGATACCTTAATGCTTAAATTTATATTTAATTATATTATAAGTAAAGTGCTGTACAAACTGTTGGCGCTATAAAAATCCTGTATAAAAATAATAAGTTACTTTTTTTTTTTTAAATCAGTCCCTTGTTCTAGTGACTGCTCTGTTCTGTAAAATGTTCATTCATCTGTCATCTTATGATCTTCCTGTGCAGCAGGGGATAATATCAGCCATTGGACCTATGGACCAATCACAAGACTTACTGTATCAAAAGTGCCAACTATGCAATCCCTCTCCACCTGTGACAGGTCCAGTGGCTCCTTGTTATCCCCTGCAGCACTGAAAGATCACAGCTGTGGGGATATGGGGGGTAGAGGAATGAACATTTCACCAAACAGAGCAGCCGCCTGCACAAGGGACACTTCTCACTCAATGTAAGTACTGTTTATTGCGGCACTTTTATTAAAAACAAAATTACTAAATTTAAAGCATTATTAAACTCAAAACTAAAAATGTGATAAATTGTAGCTTACCAATCATTAGATGTGGTAACTGCATTAGTTTTATTTTTTTTTCTAGGCTTTTTCCCCTCTGTTTTTCCACTGTGATCTGGCCTGTAACACGCCTCCTGTATTATACGGACAACACTCTGGATTAAGGAGCACAGGAGGCAGATTTGGAGAGAAGCATTTCAGTATGGGGAGGAGGGGGAGAGTGTTAGATGTACTAGCAGATTTAAATACAGTAGCAAATTGAAGCTGGACTCCAGCTCCAGTTACAGCAGTTTTTTCCTTTTGGGATTTCCTTTTGTAATTAAGTCACCACATCATGTTTTTTCAGATGAACCAAAACAAAATACTTTTGATTAATTTTCAGCTCGACCCTGATGGCTAGATAACAGTGGCGTCACTAGGGATGGTGTCACCTGGTGCGGCAAAACATGGTGTCATCACCCCCCACCCCCCCTCTCGGCATTGAGGGAGGGGATGACACCATGTTTTACCTGCAGGGCGTTAGGCAGGCTAGGTGAAGACAGTGCTGCTCCTCTAGGTCAAGTCCTGAGTTGCCTAGTACACATATAGATAGAGAAGAGGGTGCAATCTTCTAAGTGTAGGCTGTATTATAAAAGGTGTACATTTAAAGGTGATGCACTCACTGCAGTGATTGTAATGAAGCCACATCAGTGGTGTAGAAGAGTCTCCAGAATGCTGTGGACACCATGCCGAGTTCAGCAGGTAAGCGGTCAGGTCGTGTGCAGAGATCTTGAAGACACATAATCCTTACAAAATGTGTTTATGGCCTATTAGAATTTATAGGTCAATGGTCAAGGTGGGCAGGGAGTGGGGCCACAATTCAAGCATGATGTTGAACATTGCCGGATGATAACGCAACATATATTGGATTGGACGTTTATTATCACATTATTTTGTTATATATAATTTTTTTGGACTGCCAATATGTTTTCAAAGCCCATGGTTTTATTTGTGAAGAAGTAGCGCACCACATTTTGTTTCATTTATCTATTTTTGAGTCTGAGTACACCAAAGCAGTGAGTGCAGCAATCTCCTTCCCTGATATTATCATTGTAACTTAGCACTGCATAAGCCTTTACCATTTGTATACATCCAATTGAACAAAGGAATGGCTTCACCAGAAGAAGATTAAAGTTTTGGAATGGTCCAGCCAGAGCCCAGACCTGAATCCGATCAAAAATCTGTGGGGTGATGTGCAGAGGGCTGTGCACAGGAGATGCCCTCGCAATCTGACAGATTTATAGTGTTTCTGCAAGGAAGAGTGGGCAAATATTGCCAAGTCAAGATGTGGCATGCTGATAGACTCATACCCAAAAAGAATTAGTACGGTAATAAAATCAAAAGATGATTCAACAAAGTATTAATTTAAGGGTGTGTACACTTATGCAACCAAATTATTTTCGTTTTTTACTTCCCTCCTCCTAAAATATTTCATTTTTTTGTTCAACGGAGTTGTAAAGTTTATAGGTTACATTAAAGGTGGAAAAAGTTCTGAAATGATTTATCTTTGTCTCATCTTTTTACATCACAGAATTTTTTTTTTTTTTAATGCAAGCAGTATAATACCTGACATGTAACTGGCATCAGTCTCTTGCAGTCCCTGTCAAGCAGGGCTAGAGTATGAAAGGAAAGAAGCAGCATAGGAGCCAATCATTTCATGTGCTCACAAAGAGCATACTGATAGCAGGAGAAAGCAGATTGACAGAGAAATCAGCTCTGTGATGCTTTTCCTTTCACTTATCAGTCACATCCTGGGGCAGGCCCAGAACAGAGAAAGGCCTCATTTACAAAGGTGTACTTATCTGTACACGCGTGCACAGACACAGCCTCTGGTCCCAATTTGACAGCAATGCTGTTGTGGGTGCGTGTCCCCAAATTCACACTGTTTGCTGCCCAGTTGTCAAATTGGGACCAGCAGCTGTGTCCATGCAGCCGCTACGTTCCATGCATCCTATGTGGGAGAAGACAGCCCTTTGTAAATGTGTACGGTTAGGTATGCCCATATGAATGAGGCCAAAGTTGGCTGAATGATGCTGGCAATCAGACTGAGGGCATCTTGTGATGGGGAAAAAGTACTGCAGGGGAGGGATCCAGTTTGACAGTGAACATAAAAGTAAATGCTACTTTTTTATTTATATTATTTATTTTAATGTGCTATTCATTTTTATTGCTTTATTTTAGATGGAGTATTGGTTTAAGTCCATTGAACTTTTGTGATTGGAACACAGTAGTTGTCAACGGGCGTCGGTGATGTGGATGGTTCTTATCTCCTTTTGCCATCAGCACGGGGAAGTTAAAGGATAAGTTCATTTAAAATAATAAATATGTGCCGCGCTCCACTAAATCTATCAATATTATAATATGCCAGTTATTAAACCCATGTATTCTATAACACGTGATCAAAAAATCAAACTAATAAATATATTTATTAAGATATGAAATAAATATCAACATGTGAAATGTGATAAATAAATACTAGTGCATCTATAGTATAATCAACAAAAATGTCCAAAGTTCACAAAAAATAATAAAGTGAAATAATAAATCTAGAAATGTGTTCACTTTGTGATAAAACTCTGAAAAACAACAACATCAAATGGACTGGATATGATTTTCTTATGTGCTCACCTCACTTGTAGCCTAACTGAAGATTAGGCTAAAACAGCTTTTTGTCCTTAATTGGACAGATGAGATCTTTTCCAGTGGTGGATATCCTTGCAGGATTAATGAGTTGTAAATTGTAATATTTCTATTTTTCCACCTGGGGTCTCTCAGGTTAGCCGATCCCTGTGTTGGATTAGTATGGAAGGATTTCTCCCTCTATCCTCCAGGGGTCTACTACTTCCTTTTCCTCCACTCTTTAATATGAAAAATTCAAGTCCTCCGCCGGTCCCGGTGTAAGACATCACTTCCACAGCACGTGACCATGGAAGTGACAAGTTGCAGATATTCTGACAGGAAGCTTCAATAAACTACCACGGCGCTCCACAGTGCCGTGGTAGTTCACTGAAAACTACAAGCCCACAGCCACTAAGGCTGTCGTTCACTTAGTCATGGAAGTCTGTGAATGAATGACGCGTCCGTCATTTTCAGATCTGACAGATAGTATGGGGAAACGTCTCACCATACTATCTGTCAGAGTGTGGAGAGCGGCCGTGGCTTCAGCTATGGGAACAGGTTACATGTTCCACCCTAAAAATAACAGGAACATGTACCATGTCCCAAAGGAGAACGTATCCTTTAAGCTTGGGCTGCAACAGTACCACATGACTAAGGTATTGCAGATATTACATCTGCTCCTAAACCTTTAAAACCCCCCACCTAAACCTGTGACCTCCCCAAATCAAAAACGACATTGACCCGCATTGGAGTTTGAAGGCCATAGCAGCCATTTTTATTAAACAACAAGTTTATTACATTTGTTACCAAAAATACAAATTCTTTATAATAACCCACCTAATCGTTAATCACCTTACTGTTACTCCGGATTACCTTATTACAGTCTAGGGTCTTAGAAGGCGACTTATATATCGACCAACTGGCTGGATCTACCACCATTATAGACTTCAAGGCCCCCAGCTGCAAATACACCGACTCGGGGACAATTTCCTAAAATTACCCTTGATACAGTCAACTTACTCCTGAACCATTACTGCAATAAATTTGCTAGAGTAGGTACACCCATACCTGTGATGGGCCCAACCCACCATTCTCCAAAATAATAAAACCAATCCAAGACTCTGAGACCCCTGCCAACTGCTATGACAAAAGAAACCCAGAAAACAAGCACCCCCCCCCCCAAAACACAGGAACACGACCAAACAGCCACCCATCCCGTAAACTGCCCCAGAGCCAGCAAAAGGTCAGAAAGGACCAAACAAGGTGAGCCCCACAAACACAGAGCTGTCAAAACAGTCGTTCGGGTGGGAGGGCGGTAGAAACTTGTCCTACGCTGTCCCAGCTCCGACTGACTCTGACCTCTTTGGCACCGCCCTATTATCTCCCCAAGCCACCCGGCCCCTCTTAAGCCACACCTGAGCCCCCTCCAATCAGCTACCACTTTCCCTTTCAAATCAAAACTCCTCTATTAACCCTACATTGCTCTGCCTATCCTGCTAACCTAGTCATGTCAGGTCTTCCGCCTATGCTGCCCATCTAGCTCCAGGCCTTATTCATTCTAACAAAAATGGAGACATTTTACAGTTTTAGACAACCAGACTGATTGACAAAAATAAGAGCAAAGGTTCAAGTGCGTTTTAAGAAACAGAACCTGTGCTGTAAAATTCCAGTACAAAAGACTTTTCCTCATTTTGTCAAATTCACTGTTCTGCGTCTTAGTTACACAATGTGGAATGTTTTTCAGACAGCTGTTAATAGACTGGCAGTGACATCTAGTGGACACACAGCTATCTAGTTTTCATATTTTTCCTTTGGTTCAAAAGAACTATGGTGTCCTTTTATGAAACAGAGATCAGTGGCGATCCTGAGGATCGTTGCTGATCTCAGATCATTAGTGGTTTAGGTAACAGAGATGATCAGCGGAGAACATGTTCTCCGCTGATCATCTCAGCACACAGATGGCTAGTGTATGAAGGAGCGATGTCAGCCCTTCACTGGCGATCTGTGTTTTCCCTCCAGATTGTCAAGCCCAGAGCTGGAGAATCGGGGGAACCGCAAATGAAGCAGCGATAATTTACTGCTGCTTAGTAAACGGTGTTTGACTGATCTCTTACTGTAATCTTTAGAGATTACAGTAACAGTAGCCGTTTTCTAGCGTTCAAAGCGTTTGTAGATCGCTTCTCTCCTCATTCGGAGAAGTGATCTACACCGCTTCATGAAAATGCATTCAGAGAACTGTCTCCTCTGAGAATGCCGGAGAACTGAGCAGCGGTCATCTACCGCTGCATGGTAAAAGGACACCATAGAGGGTATAATATCTGCAATATATGGAACTTGTCAATAAACTCCACAAATTCCCTTGTAAAGGCTCTTAGGTTATAGCATTAAAAGTGATAAAAAAAAATGAAAGGTACAATGTAAAAATAATTTTAAAAAAATCAAAATAGCTAAAAAAAAAAAAAAATCTCCCCTCCCACGCGCGCACACCTGTGTACACAAGCCTTGACCCTGTGCCAGTATGTAAACAGCGGTTTCACCGTGCATGTGAGGTATTTCCGTGAACGTCAGATCAAGGGCCGTAATTCTAACACTAGACCTCCTCTGTAAATCTAAAATGGTGGCTTTTAAAGTGTTGCCTATGGATATTAAAAATGTTTGCAGTTTGTCGCCATTGCACGGGGCATGCGCAGTTTTAAAGCATGTCATGTTTGGTATCTATTTACTCGGCATACCATTATCTTTTATATTTTACCAAATAATTGGCCAATATATTGTGTTTCTGTGCATTAAAAGTAAAAAACGTATATATTTTTTTTTTTAAATTTGCTTTTGAAAAATCGCTGCGCGACTATGTGCCATATAAAATTGTAGTACCCACCATTTTATTCACTAGGGTGTCTGCTTTAAAAAAATATATTATGTTGGGGGGGGTAAAATTAATTTCCTAGCAAAAAATACTGATTTTTTTCATGTGAAGAGAAAGTGTCAGGAAAGGCTTGGTCTTCAGGTGGTTAGAAGAGTGAGTGATGTGTGGCATAAACTTCTAATGCTGGGCATAGAATACCCCCACCCCCCAAAACGACCCCTTTTTGGAAAGTAGACACCCCAAACTATTTGCTGAGAGGCATGTTGAATCAATAGAAGAATTTATTTTTTTACAAGTTTTTGGAAAATGACAAAAAAAATATTTTTTTTTTTTTACACAAAATTGTCACTTAAATGATTTACTGCTCACACATGCCATGAGTATATGTGAAATTACTCCCCAAAATACATTCTGCTACTTCTCCCGAGTATGGGGGTACCACATGTGAGAGACGTTTTGGCAGTCTAGCCAAGTACAGGACCCCAAAATCCAATAGGCACCTTCAGGCTTTTAAAGGGCTTATCTCCTCATTACACTTCCAGACTACCTATCACAGTTTTGGAGGCCCTGAAATTCCAGGATAGCACCTAACTCCCCCCAATTACCCCTTTTTGGAAAGTAGACACCCCCAAGGAATTTGATAAAAAGCACGGTAAGTATTTTGCAGATCTCATATGTTGCCACAAGTTTTTGGAAAATGAAGAAAAAAAACAAGCTTTCTCTGCAACACAGTTTCAGTTGGAGAGCTAGCTAGCATCTCCTTAGTGTACCATTCCAGACTCTACTCTAAGTGAACTTCTCTTCACCCAGCAATCTGGAGGTATCCTTGAACAGGGGATCCGGTTCCTGTCACTCCAAGAGATGAACAGTCACTGGCAGATGGTTAATCTGGTTTTCCACCATAGTGCTCTTTCCCTTATCCACCCAGAGAGTGCAGGGGTACTCACTCATATCCTCTCCTGTACCACTGGTGGGTTGGTGGTACCAGGCCTTTTAGCTGGGCTTCTTCCCTGCCATTCAGGTGGTTCTCACTCTGGGGGCCAGTGAGTCTCTGAGCTTTCCCTCCTTTTCAGCTCCAGGCCTGCAGGTAGGCCCCATCTCACTGGGCCTCCTCCCTTCAGTCTCACATCTTCCTCCCTATCTTCCACCCGAACTCTCGAGCTACTGAGCAGGCTTCAACACTTTTAAGGGTGCCCCATCCCCTTGCCAATTTCTTGTTGGGGATTGCCTAGGACCCCTCAAAAGTGCAACCAGCCACTCCTCAGATCCACCCACTGCCTCCAGGGCCTTCCTAAAAAAGCCATAGAGCAGGGGGACATTCCAGAGGGGCTAGCCTGTAAAACATTTCAGCCGTAGCCACAATTTAACCCCTCTCTGGCTATTACACCCAGGCTACTACTCAGCCTCTGTCTAACCATTGGAGTCTAGCGCCCTCTAGCTACCTAGGAGAGCACTACATATAGTATATATATATATATATTGTATAATATCTATATATGCTCAATTTATTTGTCTGTTTTTTTATGACGACAGGTTCACTTGGTGTACATGTTGATGATGGATTTTTGGAAGTAAACAGTCAATCGTATTGGGACTGTATTGCTTTTACAGGAACCCTGTCTCATCCCAAGGTTATTATATTGGCTTCCTTGTTAAACCTGAGTCTCAGCATGTGCTAGTCCTGTCATGCTGGTTCCTGCTGAATGTTACTGTGTTTTGTCTGCCCTCATATCCTGCTACATATGGATTTAGAATCTCAGTCCTGTCCTGTTGTCTGTTCCTGTTTGGCAAAGCTGCTACCTTTACCTCTTTGTCTTGCTTCTTGTTATGTCTATCTTATTTCTGTAAAATGCGTTGGTCATATTTTATGACTTTGTTAAGTTGTCCTCAGTTTTTCTTTAGTGAAAGTTTCACATTGTGGCCTGTGTTTTATAACGCTTTTCACAGAACAGTTTAGAGTATAACTAAATGCTTTTTTCTTAGTTTCAGAGAAAAGAGTGTAGCACTTTCCTAGATAGGTTCTAGGATTTGTACAGTTAGGATAGTATAGCTGTGTTTCTCTGCTTAACAGAGAGACTGTTAGGAAAATCTAATTGGGCTCTCTGCTTAGCAGAGAGCTGAGATGGATTAATAAGGATGCAATGGTGCTGTTTGAGTTTGTCTTGAGTTCCTCCCACCTTCTGAAAGCAACTAGTGTCTTCTAGAACCTGCGTGGGAACTAGGCAAATGAGCAGTATGAATATGGATGTGGCCCTGGCCAATGGCAGAGGAGGTTGGCCCCGTTGTATGCTGGGAGTGGTATTTATGTTGTGTGAGCACATGGACTCGGGGTCTGTTTCCTGAAGAGGATTGCACCAAGCCAGGCTGCAGGCAGGCTTGACTCGCCTGGCATTTGGTGCCATGTAGCCTCAGGTGGGTGACCTAAGGGCCTGAAGCTAGAAAGAGTGGCCCTGGTCCTTCAGTATGCTGACTAAGGGGAGTTGTCTGTCAAAGATCTGTCTGGAATCACAGGAGGGTATCTCTTAGAAGATTGGAAGGAGGCTACCATGGATGGTCAGAGTGGGTCTAAGAAAAGGGAACACTGGCTAGTGTTCTGAAGAACTTGTCCACTTGTTGCTACTGCATCCTAAATTATCTGTTGTCACAATCTAAAGTGAAGTCTGCTATCTGCTTTCAGCCAGGACTTCCACAGTGCTTAACCAAGAAATCAGTTAGATGTCCTCAGCATGAATATTTATAATCTTAGAGTATCCTACTAAATTCCCAATCCCTATCCCCAGCTCTACAATAATACAATAGGGAGATTCATCCTCTCTATTTGTCCTGTTTACTGTTATCAACGAAAGTGAAATAAAATCCCAAAATTTGGGTTGTCTCCAGAACAGTAATTGAGGGAATATTTTCCAGTGGGGACACTAGTTCTGTTTACCTTTTTTGGATGGATATCCTCTCATTTCCTGTTTTAGCTATAGGACAGGAAGTGAAGGACAATCTCCCCAATGGGATGCAGAGGGCAAAAAAAAAATTGACAAGGGTTATAATCCTCCCTTACTCTGTCCAAAATGAAAAAAAGTTTTGCCTTTACCTCTGCTTTAACCCTTTTGCTTCCACCGCCGTATGATTTTCTAATGACAACCCCCCCCCCCCCTCCCCGTCTTGCTTCCCGGGCTCTGCTGTCTCACATGTTCATTCAACAACCAGTGCTTGGAAAATTTGAATTTTTCTTAATAGTTCATCAAAATGTTCTCACAATAGTCTTCACCAAATCAAATGAGAGCCTCTTCATTCATGAATCAAAATAAAGTACATTTGTTAAAAATAAGATGGGTCCTGTCTCTGTTTCTCCTTTCTTCCACAAGTACAATACGATTCTAGAGATGAATCCTCTTCTTTCTATACCTGCAAGTGACAAAAAATGAAAAACAACATATAGTGTAGTACAGGGGTTAGGCAACCTTAAAGAGGTGGAAATCTACCTGAACAACATGAGGGAAGTCAAAGATCTCCGGGCCCAGTGTAGCGTCCTCACACCTAATTTAAAACTCTAATTGTTGTACTACTGTGTTGCATTGCACGGAAACCAAGGATTTAAATCAGGTAATAAAGAGGCAACATACCACCTGTCAAACACACTCGGATTGCTTTTCAGAGGAGCAGCTGTGCCTGCTGCACTTGTGAGTGAGCCCTTAGTTGCATTTGGCAGCAGCACCCTTGAGGCTACTTCACTCATAAAGTTGGGGGTGGTAAAACTCTGCAATTGACTTACCATCCCCAATCCCTACCCCCTTTAGCTGCTGAGGCAGCAGCCAAACATATACACATGCTACAGCAAGTATTAATCCTGTTGCTTATGGTTGGTGCTACAGCCTGCCAATCATCCATTCAAGTAATCAGGGCCACTTTACAAGTGCCTTGCAACTGAATGTTTCTGCAGGGTCCAAGGGGTTAATACAGGTGGTGAGAAAAAAACACAACACTGTCTGCTTTAACTCCTTGTTTGCTGTATTGCACAAAGTTGCAGGGCACTTGCAGACTGGCCTCACTTGAATGGGTCATGCTTGGCAGGAGCTACCCCACCAACCATGACATTGTGTATAACTCCTGCTGTGGCTGCAACATGTGTACACCTCTTGCCACTGCAGCTAAAGAGAGTGGGTGGGGGTGCTAAAAACACATCTTAACTAAGGGGGTTATTCCACCCCCCCAAACTACAAATGTAAATGAACCCTTACTGCTCTGATACCTCTTTAAGGCTGCTTTCACACTGATCTACTGCGGTTTACCTGCACCGCATGTACAGCACAGTGCATCTGCGATTTTCCTAGGTCAGCTTTGCCATAGACTTCTATTGTATGCTGCAGGTGTGGTGCACTTTCTCATAGGACCACTCTGGAGACCGCTAGTCAGGATAAGAGGTGGAGTGCAGTTGGTATCACTCTGCATGGGACAGGAGCCAGCACTTCAGAGGAGGCATCGGCTTATGCAGTTCTTGCTCCCTACTACAGCTCCAATCTTACAAGCAGTCCCTCTGCATTGCACTCTGTTTGATGGTCTGGGATGGCAGGTCAGCAAGCCCAGACTGTGATTTACCAGTTATTTGGCCCCAATCTACTGGTTGCTGACTCCTGGTGTAGTATGTCCAAACAAAACACACTGTAAAGCTAGTAAATGTGCTCACAATTCAATTGTGTGATCAAGTACCATGCATCGCCAAAATGTGCATCCCCCTGTAGCAACTCATAATCCTTAAAGGATAAATTCACCTTTCGTAGCATGGTACACCCATATTCAGGGTGTAACATGTAAGATGTTACATTCAGACTGGTCCCCGCTCCCCCCAATTCCCGCTTCGACGGCTAGTGGGGGATCTTCTCCCCCCCTTGCTAGCTTTTAAATTTAAAAAAAATGTGGCCATGCAGGGCTCCGCCCACATAGCCGCTCACTCATTCACAGTCACCTGTAAAAGAGACTACAAGTCTCGACATCCTTGGCAGCTGTCAGCTTGCAGTCTTCCACGAACTTCCACGGCGCTGTGAAGCACCATGGTAGTTCATTCATTCTTCCTGTCAGAATGTCTGCTTGCTCGTACATCCCGTACAGAAAGCAGAAATTCTGACAGGTCTGCAGGAGACCTGCATGGCATCAGCAATCTACTGAACGCTGGTGCAATGCTTTCCAGGCTCCTGTAGACAAAACTAATAAATGCACATCTTTTTACCTGCAAAAAATGTGCATTTATTATTTTTTTTCTAAAAGGTGAATTTATCCTTTAAATATCTGCCCTTACCCTCTGGATCATTAGTTGTGCTTGATATAAATCCACTACCAGTTCTTCCTTCCAGAAAACTCTTCCCTTTGCATTCACTATTAGAATCTCCAAAAACAAAGTGCAAACTACAGTTGCAAGAAAAAGTATGTGAACCCCTTGGGATTATGTGGAGTTTTCCATGAATTGGGCATAAAATGTGCTCTGAACGTCATCTAAGTCACAACAATAGAAGAACACAGTCTGCTGAACATAATACTACACAAACATTAGATGTTGTCATGGTTTAATTGCACATAACATGTAAACATTCACAGTGCAGGGAGGAAAAAGTATGTGAGGCCCTAGCTTAATGACTTCTCCCAGAGCTAATTGGAGCCAGGAGTGAGCCAACCTTGACTCCAATCAGTGTGATGATATTGGATGTGTTGCTGACAGCTGTCCTGCCCTTAAAAAACACACACCTGTTTTGGGTTTACTGGTTTCAAGAAGCACTGTCTGATGTGAACCATGCCTCGCTGAAAAGAGCTCTCAGAAGACCTATGATCAAGAATTGTTGACTTGCATGAAGCTGGAAAGGGTTACAAAAGTATCTCCAAAAGCCTTGATGTTCATGTGTCCACGGTAAGACAGACTGTCTACAAATGGAGAAAGTTTAGCACTGTTGCTACTCTCCCTAGGCGCGGTCGTCCTGTAAAAATGACTGCAAGAGCACGGCGCAGAATGCTGCATGAGGTAAAGAAGAATCCCAGAGTGTCAGCTAAAGACCTACAGAAATCTCTGGCACATGCTAACATTTTTGTTCACACATCTACAATAAAGAAAACATTAAACAAGAATGGAGTACATGGGAGGACACCACGGAGGAAGCCATTGCTGTCCAAAAAGAAGATTGCAGCACATTTGAAGTTTGCAAAAGAGCACCTGGATGTGTCCACAGCACTACTGGCAGAATATACTGTGGACAGATGACATCAAGATTGAGTTGTTTGGGAAGAACACACAACACTATGTGTGGAGAAAAAAAGGCACAGCGCACCAACATCAAAACCTCATCCCCAATGTGAAACATGGCAGAGGGAGCATCATGGTTTGGGGCTGCTTTGCTGCCTCAGGGCCTGGACGGATTGTTGTCATTTATGGGAAAATGAATTCCAGAGTTTATCAAGACATTTTGCAGGAAAACGTACGACCATCTGTCCGCCAACTGAAGCTCCGCAGAGGATGGGTGATGCAACAGGACAATGACCCAAAGCATACAAGTAATTCAACAAAACAATGGCTGCAACAGCACAGAATACGCCTTCTGGAGTGGCCCAGTCAGAGTCCTGACCTCAACCCCATTGAAATGCTGTGGCATGACCTTAAGAGAGCGATTCACACCAGACATCCCAAGAATATTGCTACACTGAAACAGTTTTGTGAAGAGGAGTGGTCCAAAATGACTCCAGATCGTTGTGCAGGTCTGATCTGACACTACAGGAAACGTTTGGTTGAGGTTATTGCTGCCAAAGGAGGGTCAACCAGTTATTAAGTCCAAAGGTTCACATACTTTTTCTTGCAACTGTATAGTGTAGTACATTTTAAAGTAGGCAGCCCTTACATTTCCATTATGTGCTTACTGCCTTACTTAACCAGTGACATGTGTTCCCCAAAAATATGCCTCCTCATCAACAACTGAATTCCTTTAGTATCTACTCTTACACTTGAAATTGGTAATCATGCATTGTATATCACTCTCCCTGCTCTTCCTTGCAGACAAATCCAAATTGCGGTGTCCAAACTCCAGAATCCATGCACTTATAGCACAGTCCTCGCCAGGGGCGGACTGACCATTTGGAAACTGCCCGAGGGCCCGGGGTCAGTAGGGGGCCCCATGAGATGCCCCTGGTACCTTTTTCATAGGCTTTTTTGAGTTTTGGCAAGGACACAGGGGCCCCATGATCGCCTATTGCCCGGGGGCCCCATGAGTTGTCAGTCCTCCCCTGGTCCTCACTCCACTAATAGTGTTCCCTCTCATCCATAGCAATGTTAAACAAGCAAGAGATTAAATAAATAGCCATAGTGCAGTATATTCAAATAAAACTTACATTAATTTCTTCCCCCATACACTTACAAACATAGAAAGATTAAAAAAAAAACACATGCAAACCAGCATCAAAGATGGTACTTACAGCACACATCTGATGTCACTTATTGATGCGTTTCGTCCAATAGGACTTCTTCAAAGGATGTCTTACATGTTCATTGACTTCCCCTAGCTAAAATGAAGCAATGTGTAAGGCTCCATGCACACTCAGCTTAAAAAAAACACCAGTTCCCTTGGCAGGAAAAAAAAACGCTGACATAGAGCGTTTTTGTACACAGTTTAGGAGAGTTTAGCAGTTTTTCTGTCAGAAAGTTCTAATCAAAAACACAAACCAGAAGGGTTTTTTCCTGCCTCTAAATGTTGAGCTTAAAATATGAAAAAAGATATTTTGCGCTACTGTGGATCAAAATTCAAGTGTATCTATAAAATATGTGAATATAACACACCCAAATACATACTGTACATAGCTGCTATAACACAAAACCCTATCTCAAATATAGGCAAGATCAACAAATACATGAAAATAACATGCAGCGCTACAAATCATGAATTTCCATAAAAAATAAATAGTGAAAAAAGTGATAATCATATAAAAGTCCCAGAAAAAATTGCTTCTGAATGGCATATCCTGGAGGAATTGTGCACATTTGTGTGGTTGGAGCACCAGGTGTTCACAGGAGGAAGGATATGCTATTTAGAAGCAATTTCTCTGGGACTCTTATGTGATTATCACTTTTTTCAATATTTATTTTTGATATTGAAATTTATGATTTGTAGCGCTGCAGATTATTTTCATTTATTTGTTGAGCTTAAAATATGGCTCTAATTGTTCTAATGTCCATGGACACATAGGATAACACTAAGCTGCTGCTACAGGCAAAACACAAAATTCCTGTAGAAACAGCGATTTTTAAGCCAGTGTGCATGGAGCATGAATACATCACTTCCGGTTTTGGTGTCACTTTCCGTAGCCCTTCCAGCCAGGAAAAATTGAATGAAGTGCAATTTGTGCTCCTTTAGTTTCGATTGAAGGCAGCTGAGACAGGTGATGTCTTATTGTCTTAATTTAATTACATGCTAGACTTTTTGTCCCCTTTGTGATATAATTAAATTTTTAGTGAAGGCAAAAAAAGAAAATGTAAAGTTACATCCAAGCACTTAAACCCCCCCCCCAAAAAAAAATGGAGCCCATCCTACATGCTGGGGGTGTCTTCATAAGGAAATAACGGTTGCAATATATATGTCATTTTTCGCTCGCAAGCAAACTTAAAGCTTGACATGTTGGGTATCTATTTACTCAGTG
Source organism: Staurois parvus (assembly GCF_062004578.1). Lineage (NCBI taxonomy): Eukaryota > Metazoa > Chordata > Amphibia > Anura > Ranidae > Staurois > Staurois parvus. The sequence continues at coordinate 1,897,149 of NW_028318002.1, forward strand.
CATATTGAGTAATGTGTTTTGGTACCATAAATTCAACTTTAATGTCTAGCGAGTGTCATGACATCATGCAGCCCCTCCCCAAAAAGCAGAGGGGCTGGATGACGTCACAACGCTCGCAAGACGAGACAGTGTGGTAATTATACACTGCTAAAAAGCTGAATATACAGATCAATGCTAATGCTCAATATTATCTGTGTGAAATAGTGTGGTGTGCTGAGGCACCTGTTAAATGTGAGTGCACAATTGGAAGTTTGTTTTAATTGGCAATAAATAGTTTTAAGGGATAAGCACTATGTTTGGTGGTCTCTCTTGTACAATTGAGAAGGAATGCTGAGTGGAGGCAGAACAACAAAGAAGTACATAAAGCCAAAAGAGAAGTGGATTTATCTTCTCTGTATGTGTTTGCTATTATGAGTCCTACATGAGGGGCGCAAGTGCTATATAACCTTACTTACCGGTTTGGTCATATAATCCAGGTGAGAGTACATCTGGTGGAGGGTATTTGCATCACTTATAATATATCCGCACGAAGTAGTGTTCAAGTGATTAAGCTATACTTATAAATATTACACTGAAGAGTGTGATTTAGGTGTAAAAAATAGATGGTGCACATACAGGAACACAATGGACTGAGCACTTATAATTTAAGTTAATATAATTTCATATTTTCTGTACTAGTTATTAAATTTTTATATAAGGTTTTGTATTGAGTGAAGCAAGGCACCTTTCTTTGGGTCAAATAAAAATAAGTCCTAAAGTCCCAAATTCACACATATGAAATATGAAGTGATTAAATAGAAGTCCCATACACAGTCCAATTTAAATCTTTAAGCAATCTTGATCTGGCAAATAGCTCCACGCTACAAACATAAAAGCAAATATGAAACAGCAAAATAATACAATAATGGAAATAAAAATGGGTCCTAAATCAAGTCCCAAATGCCAATGAAATATAAAGTGACTAAGTGAAAGTCACATACACAATCCAATTTATTTCACAGAAGGTTATTGTACAAAGAGGCTGCATCCAAAAAGCAATAACATTGTGAATTATTACAACGAAGAGTACAAAATAACAAGGTATAAGTGAAGGTACATTGTAATAACAAAGGCATTGACATTGTCTGACCAATGCAGTCAGCAAGGTGGTTAGTATGAAAAGCAGGAGAAACCAGAATTAATGTCCCAATAAGGGAGGAGTTTGCTCTTCGCTGACAACACTGACCGTCTTACTTGGCGACATGAAAAAACATGAGAAAAGGAAAAGAGAAAAAGGGGATCCCCTCAAATTCTGGCAAATACTAGTGCCTGGAAAGTAAATATGGGTAAGAAAGGAGACAAGCCAAGTTCGACTCCACTCTGTAAGTTACAAAGAAGTTAGAATCAAATAAAGAGAAAGGAAAGAAGAAAAAAAAAAAGGGGGGGGTGACACTTGCCTGAAGGAGATGAAGAGAGAGGGAAGCCGGGTGGTCCGACCAGCAAACCATGAAATCCTCCACGTAGGTGGATCATAGAGAAAGCAGGGTGTAATCAATATTCTCCTGAGCATTATAGTCGATCCATGGGCTCCAAACCTTAAGGCACTAGGCATATGTGTCTTCCAGGAGTGAAGTGAGCTTCTCATGCTCCATAATACCAATGGGTCTCTGCTTTACTTCACCAATATTAAGAAAAGGTTGTTTCCATGCCCATGCAAGAGTCTGTTGAGCAGCCAGCAGCATAAACCCCATCAGTTCTTGGATAAGGACAGGATGGATTCATGAGGCAGAGCCTCCCGGGATTGCGAGCTAAGGAGATATCAAGTATGGATTGGATCATAGCATAGACCCACATCCAGAACTGGATTGCTTTGGGAGAGTTCCTTCAAGTGTGAAGGAGGGTGCCTCTTTCCCTGCAACCCCAGAAACACAAGCGGCAAGCCAAATCTTGGCAAAAGATTCCATGTCTGGGGTTCTACCAAGATCCAAGGCCCATATAGGAAAGGGATCCTGAATTAATCAAGTCAGGGAAATTTGGTTTATAAATCAGAGACTAAGCCTTTCCAGTGTGGGTCTTTTAAACATCAGTTCTCAAAGGGAGTAAGGTGTTTTAGCAGACCTTTGTGGTTCCTTGGGCAAGCTACGAATGTGGTGGTGAATTTGAATGTAACAAAAACACTCGATTGCTGGTAGGTGCCAGTGCTCTGGAAGGTATTGAAAGGACTTGATGCCATCCAAAGCAAGGATTTCAATTACATAATTAATGCCCCTCCTATGTGGCCACCCAAAAACGAATGAATTGTCGTGGGCAGGGAAGAACTGGGGGGTGTTTAGGAGGCCAGAGAGGGGCAAATGAGGGGAAAGCAACCTGCTAGAATATTTAATGGAATCCCCCAAACGCAAACAAAGCAACATGGAGGGCTCACAAAGTGGAGATCAAAAGCTGGGCAGAGTCTAGAGGAGGTTATAGACTGTGAAAACTGAATATTCAGCTTTTAGCAAATTAACCAAAATGGGAGTCTCGGAAACAGCATGCAGGGAGACCAAGGGCGCAATTTGAGCCGCAGTATAGTAATATTTAAGGTGGGATACAGCCAGGCCACAGACTAGCCTGCGGCAGTACAGTGTGGCAGCTGACAAACGAGGTCTACTGCCCTTCCATATGAATTGAAGTACTTTGATTTGCAGAATGTGGTTGGAAATGGGAAATAGCAGAAATCTGAATTAATAAAGGAGTTTCGGTAAACAGGTCATGCAGAGGACATGTATCCTACCAAACCAAGAGAATTGTAAATATGCCAAAGAGGCAAGCAGCTTAGCTTAATTCTTGAAAGGGGGGGTAGTTTGCCTGGTACAGGGAGCCAATTGAGGGGGTCAGGCGAACCCCAAGGTAAGGTAGAAAGCAGGGGCTGACAGACAACTTTTGGCCCATGGGGCAAGTACAACCCAAAGGCCCGTGGTGCAGCAACTCGGCCCCCCTCCCACTCTCACTCTTCCGTGCCTCCTCCCAGCCTCCATACCAGGGTAAAGCTCTACTCCAGGTACTCTCTGCTCACTGGATGGGTCAGGCTGGACAGCGCCTGCTGCCACAAATTTCTGAAATTCCCGGCAGGGGCGTGGCCAGGGCTGCAGGTTGAAGCTGGGGCCACTCGACTGGGGCTAGATCAGGTATGTGCATCCGTGTTGGGTTTTGGTATCATAGCAAAGTTGACCTTGAATGATTCTTGTGGAAAAAGGTTGCCCAACTTGAGGTGATTATAGACCGCTTGCAAATGAGGAAGGAGGAGATCTGAACATTTTTTGAAAAAAACAACCGTGTAGCAATCAAACCCTGATCTTTTGCTCACCTTGTGATCTCAGGAGCAGTAATATAAGCATCCATAAAAACTCAAGTTGGTTTGAAAGGGTAGGAAGGTGAATGTTATTTAAAAGGAACCTGTGCCCGGGAGATAGAGAGTGCTTCGATGGTGGAGTAAAGATGGGCTACATGGTGACAGAATTCCTTAAACTTTCACAAAAAATGAAGAAAATATACACATGACACTAAGGAATAAGTTGGTTTTCAACCCCCCAGATAATAGTGGAGAATTCATAGAAGTTCTCAAAATGTTGGTCCTGGATGATGATAAACTGAAATAAGGAATATAGTGACGGCTGCCAGGAAAAAATTTGGACAGCTCCAAGATTATAAACGTTGTTTTTTTTAATAAATCATGTCTTACTTGCCTGCTCTTTGCAATGGTTTTGCACAGAGTAACCCTGAACCTCCTCTTCTGGTGTACTGTGGGAACTCGCTTCAAAGTGGTAGAGCTTTTGTAACGCACACAGCAACTCGCTTGCTTTTTAAGGCCTTTTTAGCCCACTTTTATTTAAATTAAAGTTCAAAACATCAGAAGTTTCCCACACAGGGGTATCGATCATCCACATACACAAAATTCAGCCTCCTGGCTCTCTCAGATATAAACACTCTTCCACTGGCCTTCCTCTTCAGGCTTATGTCTGTCTCCTGCAGACTCTTTCAAAACATGGCTCTCGCACACAGCTGGCCACTAGCACATAGCTAGTCTCTAGCAGCCCCTTGCTGCTATTGGCTTCCACCTCTCCTTGGTGGAGCCCTCCTGACTCCTATCTGCCGGGGTGGAGCCCTCCTGACTCCTATCTGCCGGGGTGGAGCCCAGAACCCTGGTCCTGACTCTATGAAAAGGCCTGCACACACCTGTGCAATCAGTCTCCTGGCCATTACCAAAACCTGGTCCCAGGATTGGAGATTTTCATCCCTCCCAGATCTCTTTGAAATCTCCAGGCTCCAGATCCCAAAATGGACCTTACAAACAAAGGAGGAAAGTGAAAAGCCACTTTCCTCTGTATCAAACACTTACCCTGGAGCCCCTCAACCTGCCTTGTTGAGAATCCTGGGCGACAGATCGCCACACTGTCACATGTACCCTGTCAGCACTCCTGGCTCCTTCTCTTTGACAAGTTCCCCCAAAACAAGTGGCTTGCTGTGGGGGCACCCTTTGTAGGCTCAATCCCAATTTGCGCTGCCTGCATCCATAGACACAGATAGCATGGCTTTGCCCCGCCCTTCACTCCCTTGTCACAAGATTTGATTGACAGCAGCTGCTGTCTCTCTGTCCTATGAGGGAAGATGGAGTGGAGAGAGCCGCTCAAGTAAGTATTTAGGTGGTGAGGAGAATTCTGATCAACGAAGGTTTTTTTACCTTACTGCAGAAAATGAATTAAGGTAAAAAAGCCTTTAGAACCACTTTAAAGGAGAAGGGCAGCCAAAGCTCTTTTGGTTGTACTTCTCCTGTGGATCACAGGAATGCAGTTAGTTCTGCACTCCTGTGAGCCATTTTCAGTTGACAGCAGGCTAAAGTCCACTGTTGGCTGACATCACTCATCTGGTCCAGGTTGGGGAAAGATCCCGAGTTTAAAGTTGTTTGGCGAGCCGCCGAGAGCCTGAGCCAGCCACTCCACAGCCCAGCACTCCACTGAGCATTTGTGGGGAGGGGGTCAGAGCAAACAGTGGTGACTGACAGTCGCTGCTCTCTGCTCATAGTGGTGGTGAGAAATCAGTGATCAGCGAACATGTAATTGCTGAGTTCTCACACTTAGAGCCGGTGGGGGACAGATGCAGCATCGGAGCGATGTTGCATCCACCTAGGTAAGTATAATTTTTGGGGAAAAAGGAAAGCCATACTTCTCTTTTAAAAGTTGTTTTTTCTTTTGCCCAAAAAAAAATATTATGTTTACACGCTCTGTGTAAAAGCATCTGAGACAATTTTTGTACCAATATTCTTTTAAAGTGGAACTTTAGCTAGAAAATTAAGTCCTGATAGATCACCTCAGGCTGGCCTTTTTTGCAGGTATAGCTATGCAAAACATTAAAAAAAGATGCCTATACTGTTTAACCACTAGCCTACAGGGCACTTATACCCCCTTCCTGCCCAGGCCAATTTCCAGCTCTCAGCGCTGTCACACTTTGAATGACAATTGCGCGGTCATGCAACACTGTACCCATATGACATTTTTTTTGTGACAGATAGAGCTTTCTTTTGGTGGTATTTAATCACCTCTGGGTTTTTTATTTTTTCTTAAACAAACCAAAAACCACTGAAAATTTTGAAAAAAAAAACACGTTTTTTCTTAGTTTTTGTTATAAACTTTTGTAAATAAGTGATTTTTCTACTTCACTGATGTGCGCTAATGAGGCTGCAGTGATGGGCACTGATAGGCTGCACTGATGGACACTGATAGGTGGCAGTGATGGGCACTGATGAGGAGGCACTGGTAGGTGGCACTGATGGGCATTGACAGGCATCACTGATGGGCACTAAAAGGCAGCACTGATATATGGCACTGATAGGCGGCACTGACTGGCACTGATTGGCACTTAGGTGGCACTGACTGGCACTGATAGGTGGCACTGATGCGCACTGATAGGCGGCACTGACTGGCACTCACAGGTGGCACTGATTGGCATCACTGATAGGTGGCACTGATTGGCATTGATAAGTTGCACTGACTGGCACTGATGGGTGACACTGAAAGGTAGCTCAGATGGGCACTGATATGTGGCATTGATAGGCACTGATATGTGGCATCGATGTGGCACTGATGGGCACTGGCACGTGGCACTGATGAGCACTGACAGCTGGCACTGATGGACACTGACAGGTGGCACTGCTGGGGCTACACTGATCATCAGGGCACACTCCGCAGAATGCCGATTACCGGCTCTCCTCTCCTCTCCTCTCGAGCTGTCAGCGTGACAGCTCGAGAGGAGAGAAATGCCGATAAACGGCATTTCCCTGTTTACATGTGATCAACTGTGATTGGACACAGCTGATCACATGACCGAGCCGACATCTTCGGCTCTTTCTGTGGATTGGTGATCCGCTGTGTCCGAGGGACACAGCGCACCGCCGATCACAGCACTGCACGCTCCAGGAGCCGCGCATGCGTGGTTAGAATGGGAGGATGTCATATGACGTCCTCCCAGAATAAGAGAACCACCTTGCATCCGTCATATTACTATATGGTGGGCGGGAGGTGGTTAAAAACCAGTAATGCACTATCTCACCCTGCTCTTGACATGCTCAATTGCTATCCATTCATGGCACTGTTCGTAAAATCAGAGCCACTAGAGGCTGATCAGCTGACAGCTATAAGATTTAACAACAAGCAACAGGAATGATACAGACTGTGCAGGGGGAGTCTGGGGCGATTGAATGAGAAAGGGGAGGCCCTACACCCCCCAAACAAGCTGCTAGCAGGCTTCAGAACTTCTTGGAGCTTGTTGATAGCCTGCTGAAGCCAGCTAGCAGCTTGTGTAAAATGGCAATCAACACTCCCATTAGGATCTGTGTCCAACATTTACAAACTGGAGTTGAATGGTACTTTAAAAGATTCAACAAAACTTGCTGTTCACACTGCTCCTATACAAGCTGAAGCCTGTGTGAATCAGGCAAAAGAACTGAACACATCCTAAATCTTTGTACCGAATTTCAAAGACTATAAGGCTGTGAGGATTTGCTTAAATTCCATAGTGCAGCAGAACATGGTCTGATGGAACCACATTTTGTGAATTTTCTCCTCTATACCTTTCAAAATGCTAGTCAGGCTCTCCATTTTCCTAGTGTGCTCAATCATGAGGAACCAGAACGACAGGGAGGGTGTAGTAGGCAATTTCCACAGCACAGGGATACAGGATTGCGTAGCGTTGACTAAGTGTTTCACCATGGAATTTTTGTATGACTTCAATGGAACTGAAACGTGTTGGATGGAAAATTGCTGGTGTATAGGGTACCAACACCTACCATCGCCCTCCTCTCCCCCAGTTGTTTAGGTGATTTTCCCTCCAATGTGATCTGGACTGTCTACCAAGCTGGCCATGGGCTGGCCCTCTGGGTTTCCTTCTTCCCTCCACTTGCTCCCTTCCTTCCCCTCCTTGTTTTCTACAGCCTCCCTCTACTCTTCTCTAACTTTTCTGCTCTCTTCTTTCATTCTACCACTTTTTGGAAAGTTTGTTATGAGACATGAAACTATTGGGTGTTTGATTTGCCCCGTTTGTTCCTCAGATGCTCCTCAGTGTATTTTGTTCAAAATCAACGTGGCTTATAAGTACAACTTCAACATGGATACTACCATTTGAATATTAAGGAACAAGCAGGAGGTTTGAAAGAGGGTGTTGATATAGCTAGGGATTTCCTACATCCACATAGCCATTTATCTCATTTGTGTATCTGGTCTGGCTTTCATAGTTTAAAGTATAACTAAGGGCAAAACTTTTTGGACAGAGTGGAGAGGGATTAGAACTGTCAGTTTTTATTGCTGTCTATGCCTGTATTAAGGAGATTTTACACTCTCTATACAGTATATCTTGTTTACCATTATCATTGAAAGTGAAAGTAAAGAAAAGCCCATATTTTGGGTTGTCCCCAGAAAAGTAATAGAAGGGAAATCTTCCAATGGGGACATTAGTTCTGGTGACCTGGGGGTCATCAAGGAATTGCCTTAATTTTGCAAGGATTTCCTCTCAGTTCCTGTATGGCTTTGTTTTAGGATGTGCAGGGAAAAATCTGGAATGGGACATAGATGGCAAAAAAAAAAAAATCTGACGGGTTATAACTCTCCCTTGTTCTGTCCAAAATGAAAAAAAAAATTGCCTATAGTTCTTTTTAATGCCCTGCAGTTTTATACCAGTATCTATATGGCAAAATTACCATCAATATTTATTATAATATAGGATTTTCAAGTGCTGCCCTCTCCTTCTGCAAATGCTAGCGATCAGGCTGTCATGTTAGTCCAACAGCTTCAAATATCTTACGAGGTTCTAACCCAGAAAGAATGCAGATCAGGAGTTTTTACATCATTTTAGCTTTTTAATCTACATGTTTCTTCAAGGTCAATGACTTATGTAAACAAAGGATGGAATGCTACAGCCTTTAATGTCTATCAGACAGGTTGTATGTAAAAAAAGTGCTTGGCACTGTACTACACACAAAAAAACCCAAAACAAAACAAAAAAAAACAGCACTGTCACTGAAGCAGTGCAATGCCACTATAGGGACATTGCACTGCTCTGATTAGTGATCAGAGACATAGAATTCCAGTGCATTATACAGTCTCTCTGATCATTGGCCAGAGCAGTACAGTGTCACCATAGTGACACTGCACTACTCTAGTGCAAGTGACCAATTTTTAACACATTTTTTTTAGGACCCATTTACACTTGCGGTGTTCACTGAAAAGACAACTACAGTCATTTTTGCTGGACCTATGCAGTCTGCATTACGCACTCTGAACCCCTGCAATTGGTGTGTTATGCACTTCTGACCCCTGCACTCTGTGCATTACTCACACCTGACCCCTGTGCTCCGGGTTTAGCCATTTCAATACTGGGCACTTTTACCCCTTTCCTGCCCAGGCCAATTTTAAATTTTTTCATTTTTGCACTGTTGCACATTGAATAACAATTACGCGGTCATGCAGCTTTGTACCAAACTAAATATTTATAATTTTTTTTACACAACAATGTATTGACGGCCTTCTCATTTCTTGAGGCTCAAAAATGTCAGGAAGGTACATATATGTCTCCTTTTTGTAAAGTAGACAGCCCAAGGTATTTAGTCAGAGGCATGGTAAGTTCTTTAAAGATGTAGTTTTTTTGTCATAAATCTTTTTCTTTTTTTTTACATACTATCACCAGTGCAGTACAGCGTTATCATATAACTGGTGTGGCAATGATCAGGAACACTGACTGGTGACAGTACAAAAAAAAAAAAAATTATGACTTTTTTTTTCAATTTGTTTTAATATTGTTTTTTTTATTCCATTTTTTATTTTTTTTTACACACTGACCAGAGCAATATCATGTTACCATAGTAACATTGCACTACTCTTGGGAAGTGATCAGTAATTTTTTTTTTGCACATTATGATTGCTTTTACTAACTAAAATCTATCATTCAGTTTTTTTGTTGTGATTAGCTGTGATTGGCCACAGCTAATCACATGGCACAGATGGGCTGTTGACACTAATAAATAAATACACTAGGTGGCACCATCCACACCACATATTATTATTATTATACAGTATTTATATAGCACTGAAGGATGTGCTCAGCGCTGTACATTAGCGAGGGGGACAGAACATGAGACAATACAGTACAATACAATACACGAAGGGTACGAGGGCCCTGCTCTTTCGAGCTTACAATCTAGGAGGGAGGGGATAGTTGTACAGGAGGAAGTGGCTGTGGGAGATGGAGTGGTAGGAGGAGTGGAGGAGATCGGTTGTTAGGTGAGGGTGGGGTAGGCTTCCCTGAAGAGATGGGTTTTTAGGGTGCGCCTGAAGGTGAGGAGGGTAGGTGACAGTCTGATGGATTGAGGTAGGGAGTTCCAGAGGATGGGGGAAGTCCTGGAGAAGTCCTGCAGTCGGGCGTGGGAGGAGGAGACCAGTTTGCTGGAGAGTAGGAGGTCCTGTAAGGAGCGAAGGGCACGGGTAGGGTAGTATTTGGGTATCAGGTCAGTTAGGTAGTTTGGGGCAGCGTTGTGAATGGCTTTGTATGTCAGTTAGTAATTTAAATTTAATGCGTTGGGCAATCGGGAGCCAGTGAAGGGATTGGCAGAGGGGGGTGGCAGATGTGGAGCGGTTGGTGAGGTGGAAGAGTCTAGCTGCTGAGTTCAGGATAGACTGGAGTGGGGATAGCATTTGTTTGGGTAGGCCAGTGAGAAGGGAGTTGCAGTAGTCCAGGTGTGAGATAATGAGGAAGTGTACAAGTTGTTTAGTATTGTCTGGGGTGAGGAACGTGCGTATCTTGGAGATGTTGCGGAGGTGAAGCCTGCATGACTTTGATAGTGATTGGACATGAGGTTGGAAGGAAAGGTTTGAGTCCAGGGTGACACCCAGGACTTTGGCGTGAGGGGTGGGATTGATGGTGGCGTTGCTAGTCGTGATGGAGAGGATGGGGGGGGGGTCGCGGGCTGGGGGGAAAACTAGGAGCTCGGTTTTGGACAGGTTTCACTTGAGGAAATGGAGCGACATCCAGTCTGATATGTCGTTCAGGAGGTGGGCGATGCAGGCGGAGAGTGAGGGGGTGAGGTGAGGGGTGGAGAGGTAAATTTGTGTGTCGTCGGCATAGAGGTGATAGTTGAAGCCGTGGGAGTGTATCAGTTTGCCAAGGAAGGAGGTGTAGATGGAGAAAAGGAGGGGTCCGAGGACAGAGCCTTGGGGGACTCCAACAGAGAGGGGAAGAGAGGGGGAGGTGGCAGCGTTGTAGGTGACACTAAAGGAGCGTTGGGATAGGTAGGAGGAGAACCAATAGAGAGCTGCGTCCCTGACACCAAAGGAGTGCAGTTTAGTAAGGAGGAGGGGGGGGTCGACTGTGTCGAAGGCCGTGGAGAGGTCGAGGAGCAGGAGGACTGAGTAGTGGCCATTAGCTTTGGCGGTTAGCAGGTCTTTAGTGATTTTAAGTAGGGCGGTTTCGGTGGAGTGTAGGGGACAGAAGCCAGATTGTAGTGGGTCAAGGAGGTTGTTGTCAGTGGGGTGGGCGCTTAGGCAGTTGTAGGCTAAGCGTTCAAGGAGCTTGGAAGTGAATGGCAGCAGGGAGATGGGTCAAAGGTTGTTTAGGTCAGTGGGGTCAAGGGAGGGTTTTTTGAGTATGGGGATGATGTGTGCGTGCTTTAGTGGGGAGGGGAATGCGCCAATAGAGAGGGAGAAATTGAAGATGTGGGTGAGGGAGCGAATGATGGAGGAGGGGGGTGACTGGAGGAGCTGTGAGGGGATAGGGTCCAGGGGGCAAGTGGTGAGGCAGGCTTCAGTGAAGACCTTAGTGACCTCCTCAGTGGTAGCAGGGCTGAGGGAGCGGAGCGTTGGGGAGGTGGTAGTGTGCGGGGCGTTAGGTATGGTGGGGGCAGTGCGGCTGCAAGGTCAGAGGAGGGGAGAGTAGAGGGGGTAATGGAGGGAGGGAGGCTAGGTGGAGAGGTGGATTGTGAATTGACAATGTCCTTACGGATTGCGTCAATCATGTTTTGGAAATGATTGGCAATCTCGTGAGCGGTGAGTGAGGTGCTAAGTGGAGGTGGGGGGGGGGAGAGCAGGGATTTAAAAGTGGAGAAGAGCCGGCGAGGACAGGTGGAGAGGGTGTTGATGAGGGTTACGAAATAGGCTTGTTTGGCGGCGTGAAGGGAGGTGGTGTAGGTGAGGAAGGCGGATTTGTAGAGAGAGAACGTTCGAGGGGATCTGGTTTTGCGCCATGATCGCTCCAGCGCGCGACTGCGTTGTTTGAGACATTTTGTATGGTCGTTCTGCCAGGGTTGAAGCAGGCGGGGTCTGATGTTACGCGTGGTTAGGGGTGCCAGGGAGTCTAGGGTAGCTGACAGTGAGACGTTGTACGCAGTAGTGGCCAGGTCAGGGCATGACAGTGGAAGGATACTGTCATACAGATGGTCAGCTGCCGGGTGGAGATGGGCCGGGTTCAGGTTGCGGAGGTTACGGCTGGTGATGGTTTGATGCTTTGGGGGGGGGGAGTTAGAGGAGGGGGAGATGGAAAACGTGAGGAGGTGGTGGTCAGAGAGGGGGAAGGGGGTGTTAGTGAAGTTGTGGAGGGTGCAGAGGTGGGAGAAAACGAGGTTCAGGGTGTTCCCATCAGTGTGGGTGGAGGACTGTGCACTGTGTGAGCACGAAAGAGGAGGTTAGGAGGAGGAGTTGGGAAGTAGCCAATGTCAGGGCAGGGCTGTGGAATGGACAGGTAGGCCTAGTGGCAGGGTAACGCACTGGCTGACGACAACCACCACCAACAGACCGAAGTCCCTCAGGGCGCGGAGTCTAAGTCCCAGGCTGCCCTTCACCAGGGCCCCTGATGGTGGGGATGGACTTGACGCAGCCAGGAACCAGGTCGCGGCCCCCGAGACACCCCGGCTGCGGTAATGGCCGCCGCCAATGGCGTGTAGCTGGTGAGAATGACAATAGCGTAGTCAGGCAAGCTGGGTCAACAACAACGGGACAAAACAGTACAGAACAGTAGACAGAGAATCACAGGTCACGGGCCGGGTTCAGCAACGGAAGGTCAGATCGAAGGAAAACACAGAGAATGGTCTAGTCACAAGCCGAGTCAAATACCAGAAGAGTCACGAGCATATACACAGAGCTGTAGCTGTAGCAAGACCAAGACACAAGACACAAGTGCAAAGAGCATGTGCGGATCACAGGCTTATATGTACTCAGCCACACCCCTCTGGGGGATGGACCTCAGAGACCTGAAGGCATAAAAGCTTCCCACCATGCTCAGCATAAATGCAAGATGGATGCCAGCACATGGAGTAACATAACCTCTGGGAAAAGGTAGGACCTTGACAGCCGGGTTGTTGACGTTGATGGGGATGTTGAAATCCCCGAGGATGTTGGTCGGTAGCTCAGAGGAGAGGAAGAAGGGGAAGCTAGGCGGCAAAGTCATCCAGGGAGAGGAATATGGATCCAGGAGGCCGATAGATTACTGCAATCCTCAGGGGGGTGGGAGAGAAGAGCCGGATGCAGTGGGCCTCGAAGGAGGAGAAGGATAGGGAGGGGGGGTTAGGGAGGACCTGGAAGGTGCTCAGCGGTGACAGGAGCATGCCGACCCCGCCACCTCTGCGACCACTCGGTCTGGGTGAATGGGTCCAGACGAGGCCTCAATAGGTGAGTGCTGCAGGGGAGGTGGAGTCAGTGGCTTGGATCCAAGTTTCGGTGACCGCTAGGAGGTTGAGGGAGTGGGAGACAAAGAGGTCATGGATGGCGGTGAGCTTGTTGCAAACTGAGCGGGCGTTCAGGAATGCAACCGAGAGAGGGGGGGTGGATGCGGGGAGGAGGGGGACGAGTATGAGGTTGAGGGGGTTGCGGCGGCTGGCGGGAGCAGGAGGGTGCCTAGAGGGGGAGTGGGGAGGTGGGGGGCCAGGGTTCGGGGAGATGTCATTGGCAGTTAGGAGAAGGGTGAGGAAGGTGGCATGGGAACGGGATGTGCAGGAGCGAGTGCATCTGTTAGTGGTGGCGGGAGAGTGGAGTATTAGGAGGAGGTGGTGAGAGCCATAGCGGGGAGAAGAAAGAAGTGAAGGAGCAATGTAGAGCTGTTTTGGGGGAGCAGGGGGGTAGGGGGAGGCAATTTTGGGAATGGAGGAGAGGAATATGAGGAGGAGGAGTGCAGGTGGCATGTTAGGGTGAGCAGAGTGCTGGTCAGATCGGGGAGGTGAGAGGTTTCATATCAGGGCGTGATGATGCGGAGAGTCTGTCTATTAAAAAATCAAAAGGTGAAAAAGGTATAGTGATAAAGGAAGCAGCACTTAAATAGAGTGAAAATACCCTCTTGATATCAATATTAATAAAAAAAATTGCGCCAAACCCTTGTGATCAACAACTAATTAAAGAATAAGCAGTGATGCAATGACATAAATGAACATAAATAAATAGTGCAATCCAAAACATTGTGAAGTGTCCATAAATGGATTAAAAGTCATTTTGAACTACAGATAATCCAATTATTCACCCGACACCTGTGTCCAGTATAATAAACAAATAAATTCTTCACCAACAATGTGCAGTAGAATGGGAGGCTTCCCAGATCCAATCTCAATCCATGCTTTTTCACATAATCAAGCAATACAGGCACCATCAGGATCTCCAGATCAAGTTCAGGAATAACATATAAACCAGGAAATATAGAAGGGGAAACTAGTCTCTCCAAGATCTCTTTCTCAACGTTGAAGGAAACACCAATCTCTCCAAGATCTCCTTCTTAGACTCATAACATGTATGACAATACACACACAAAAAGAAAACAAATGCCTCCCATAGTGTAGTAGGCAAAGTCGCCAGTCAGTCTAACAAGGCCGGCGTGCGTTCCACGAGCGGACTCCAGACCACCGGAAGTGACGTGCTATGGGACCAGAAGTGTCGACAATTGCTAGGCCTCAATGCATTTCATGGAATCACGTCATCAGGAAGCTCAGCCGCCATCTTTAAATACCCTTATATACCCTCAACACGGGAGGGGATCTCAATTAAACATATGTGATCCAATTAGTTTTCCCACTCAAAAATCCGCCATCTTATTGTGCTCTGGACTCCCCTTAAATACTCTAAATGTCCCATAGACATGAGAAACAATAAAAACATAAATTGCCCATGCATTTGAGACCACAATAATATTCTAAAAAAGTAAAAAGAAATAAAAATTAATACAAATTAATACCAATACATAGAACTTCCATAATATAAACCATAAATTCTATATATAATTATTCCAATTCATAAAAATACTCTGTAAGTAATCAATAAGCCATAATGTAGCCCTCTAGAGGTCAACTGAATTAAAAGCACACAGAAAAATATATAAACCCTCTCTAAAAATGCCACCTTGTGGTAAACAATCATATTGCACCATAAAAAATATGAGAAATACAAATTTATTATTAAAAATCTGTAAGAAAACAATTTAGATCAATATCAAAGTTTAAACCAGAAGGAACCAATGTATCCAACTTATGGATCCATCCCGTTTCATTCTGGGACACCTGTTTCTGCATAGCACTACCTCTCCAGCGCCTAAACACCTTATCAATCCCACAAAAAAAATTAAATTGACGGGTCTTTGTTATGCACTAATTAAAATGATTGGACAAATTATGCTGTTTGAACCCTTTCTTTATGTTCTGAATATGTTCATTAATTCTTTTAAATAAACACCTAGTGGTCCTTCCTACGTATTTAAGTCCACAGGAGCAAGATAAGTAATAGGTTACAAATGTAGTATTACATGTGATAAATTTATCAATAACATTCTACACCAGCAGAAGAATAATGTTTTTCCATTTTTTACCTATTGACAGATTGCTGAGTGACCTGACAAGCTAAGCACCTCCCATATCTATAAAAACCAACCCTCTCTAAAAAAGTCACTTGTCTCTTAGGAGGGTCTAACACATTCTTAGCAATAATATGTCTTAAATCGGGAGCTTTTTTGTAAGTAGAAATAAGCTTACTAGGGAGAATTTTTCAAAGGGTGGCATCGTTCAACAGGATAGGCCAAAACTTCCTAATACATTTTTCAATGTGCCTATACTGTACACTAACACCCATAATAAATGCCAATTCGGTTTTATCTTTCTTGATGTCTGGTTTCTTATAGAGAAGTTCCTCTCTTCTCATTTCACTTACTACATCCCTAACCCTCTCTAACTCTTCCTTTCCATATCCTTTTTCCAAAAATCTTCCAATAAGCATATCCGTCTGCCTCATGAAATCCTCTTGGCTTTCAAAATTTCTCTTAATCCGTATAAATTGGAATAGCCCTTAGCCAACCTTGGTGATGGCAACTCCGTGCGGAAATGTAACCATTTCTATCAACTTCTTTAAAATGTGTACATGTAGGTAAAGTATTACCCATCTTGTAGATTTCTGAATCCAAGAATTCAACCACCTCTCTGCTCCATTTACCTGTCAATTTGATATTATATATATTCCAATTCAAATGGGTCAAAAAAGATTGTAATTCTTCTATAGTGCCTTCCCAGACTATAATGATGTCATCAATATATCTATAATATACCCTTAACTGTGACCAGGGGTCAGCAAAAACTTCTTCTTCCTCACACTTATTGAGGAAAATATTGGCTACATTAGAGGCATAGCTTGCCCCCATAGCTACACCCTTTATCTGATTATAAAATTCTCCTTGATGCCAAAATAATTATTACCCATGTCCATAATTAACCCTTCCAATATAAGGTTAATCTGGGACTGTTTTATATCTGTATGTTGTTCAAAAGCCCATTTAACTGCTGTAATAGCATATGATTGCTTAATGTTAGTATATAAGGATTCCACATCCACTTTGACAAGTATAGTGGAATCCTTGACTGGCACATCTCTAAGCAATGAGATGATGTCCCTACTATCCTTCAAAAAAAATTTACTTTTTCCTGCTAAAGGTTGAAGAAAAATGTCCAGATATTCTCCTAACTGAGAATACAATAACTCAATTCCACTTATAATGGGTCTCTCAGGTGGCTTCTGTTTATTTTTATGCATTTTGGGTAAATAGTAAATTACTGGAATCCTTGGGGCATTTAAATTCAAATATTTCCCTTCTTTTTTTTATCAAGAATACCCTTCCTTAAACCCTTCTTAATAAACTATCCCAACATTCCCTTCAATTTCTTAGTGGGGTCCCCAGATAGCCTCCTATATGAACTCTCATCACTGAGAATCCTCTGCATTTAAATTTCATAATCCTTCTTATTTAAAACCACTAACCCCCCCCCCCCCCCCCACCCTTATCTGTTGGTCTTATTATAATATTTTTCGTCTTTCTAAATTTCTTAGCCCTCTCCTTAATTTCTTATTATCATTCTTCTTCTTAACTTTTAGCCTCTTTACTTCCTCCTGTACCATGTTCCTAAATATATCCACAGATTGATACTTGTAGGACCTAGGGTTGAAAGTGGACTTATTCTTCAGATCACTATGTACAAATTCAAGGGGCATCTCAATTTTATCCTCCCAAACATTTTCAGTGAAAAGCTTTTTAAGGTTAAGTTTCATAGTGAATTTTTCTATATCTATAAACACTTCAAAGTTATTTAAAAATTTCTGTGGTGCAAACTTCAGTCCCTCTTTTAAAACTTCTAACTCATCCTCAGAAAGATTGATTCCTGCCAAATTGAAAATCCCTAGGTATCATCTTGGGGAATAAGGGGGCGGTAAGACTCCTTCCAACCCCGCAATTCCCCCGAGAACTGGTAATAAGGTCGAAGGGGAAAACTTCCTCTATTATGGCCCTAAAACTCCCTCGCTGAGGTCTGAAAGGGGGTGGGGGGTTCCCTTTATGATACGATGTGTGGTGTGCATAACCATAGGGAGACCTACGATGGTGTGCATCATAGCCATGGGGAGACCTTCCTCTCTTAGGGGAGTATTCATGCTGCTGAGGTGACCTGTCACTCAAAGGTAGATATCTATTCTGAGTGGGAACCCAAAACTAAGGGTACTGGCCATTGACTTTATAAGTGCCAGTATCTCCCTCATTTCTAGGGTACTCAATTACCCTGTTACCTTTATTAGTATGGTCATTGGTTTTTTCCTTAAGTTGTCTCACTCTTTTTGCATGGGGGATAGTCTCTCTCTCAATGGATGATTCCTTCGATGTAGGAGTGTTCTGATCTTCCTGCCATTTATATACCTTCCCATCCTTATATTCCTTGACATCCTATTCTTTAATTAGTTGTTGATCACAAGAGTTTAGCACCTTTTTTTTTATTAATACAGATGGGCTGTGATTGGCCCAGTCTGTACCATGTGATCACTGTGACCAATCACAGCTAGCAACACAATTGTATACAATGGATGGCATGAAAGGAAGCCATCCATTATTTACAGTTGTCTTGTGACCTGCTGTGATTGGTCACAGCAGTCACATGGTACCAGCAGTGGATCGGTGCACTAATCAGTAACACACATGACTTCCACCTGGATCAAAAAAAGTCCTGCCTGTCTGTCATTGTGCTATAGGCTGGGTGGGAACTGGTTAAAGTGACACTATGGCCAAAATAAAAAATGACAAACAGTATGTGATACACTCCGTGAATAGCATTAACAAGGCAGTCTTTGTTTTCCGTATTACTTGGTAATACAAGAAGTCTGTTGTTTTACAATACCCTTTAACAGACCAAGCTGTCCAGCAAAGGTGGCAGTTAGAGAAACCATTTAACACTGACAGGGGTTCTTACAATGGTCAGTTATTATTTATTTTATGTAAACTTTTTATCCCAAAAAAGAAAAAAAATGTTTCTAAATCCGCTTAATAAGTGTTAGCTCCAAATTGTCAGTTACTTATGTAAACTCCATCTAAATCTACTAGTCTGTCTAGCACTACCCTTCCTGCTGCTGTGCAAGGGTGGATACATTGCTCCTCCATAGATACAATGGAGGAATTATTATAGCCACGCTAAAACAGATGTGTTACTAGCCAATCACCAGATAAATATAAAGGAAAAAAATGAAAACGGAAAACTAAAGCAGCCACCACATCCAATGATTGGTAAGCTACTACAAACTGTATTACATTTTTGTTTTCGAGTTTAGTTACACATTTAATTCTTTTGATTGGTCAAAGCTAATAATTATTGAAGATCCATATTAAATAGTGTAAAAAGTAATCAATAAGCCATAATGTAGTCTAAGGTAGTTTGTGATCATTGGAACAAATGTAGCGCCCTCCTAGGTAGCTAGGGGGAGCTGGACTCCAATGGATAGATAGGGGCTGAGCAGCAGCCTAGGTGTAATAGCCAGACTGGGGTCAAATTATGGTCAGGGCTGAGAGGATCTGCAGGCCAGCTCCTCTGGAATTTCCCTCTGCTCTGGAGCTTTGGAGGGAGGCTCTAGAGGCAGTGTGTCGATCTGAGGAGTGGCTGGCTGCACTCTTGAGGGACCCCAACCAATTCCCAACAGGATTGGCAAGGGGCTGGGACACCCTTAAAAGTGTTGTAACCTGTTCAGTAGCAGGAGTGTGCGGGTGGAAGATGGAGAAGTAAGACTGAGATGCAGGAGCCTGGGAGGGAGCCCAGGCTGGAAGGGGCTCACCTCCAGGCAAAAGGACCTTGCAGACCCAAACTAGAAGTGTTGGATGGATTCTGACAACTTTGTATTGGCTCTAAGCTGTCTCTTGGTTAAGGCCCAGAAAAAGATTGCATCATGCTGCCCATGCTGTGGTGAAAACAAAAGGTATTCACTTTTTGGGAGAATCCTGACATTCAAGAGGCAGCAATACAGGCTTTTTGCTACACAGGCCAGGCCTTGTCTGTCAGGATTGCTTCAGCTAAGCCTAGCTGAGGCTGGCAAAGGGGTGAGACTTCCAGATGCTCCCTCTCTCTTCCATCTGTTCTATCTCGTCCTCGTCCTCCCTAGAGGCAGAACTCCCCCATCAGCACAGGGGGTCCCCTCCACACGACTGGGCTCTGGACTCTGCTCTCCTCACTGCCAGGCTCCTGAATATTTATGGTCTATTTCCCCACCTTCTGGGCTTTCCCTCCCCAGGAATTGGTGGAAACACAATAAATATTCAGGCTTTGGCCTTTTGTCCCTCCATCCTCTAAGATCCAGAACTATCCAGCCAATACTGGAAGCCAGGGGGAGGTAACATAGACCCAGCCCTTAGAGTTCTGCACAGCTAAGCACACAAAAATCTACCCCAGCTTCTCTGCCTATAGAGTGGCACATTTGCCTACTCTGTACACTGCGGGTGTTTATAGATAGATAGATAGATAGATAGATAGATACACATGAGGGAGCGTTCAAGTCATCAAGTCAAAACGGGACTTTTGAGTTTATATAATAAAAGAACAAATTTCAAGGAGTGGGAACGGCAGTTATTTTTAAAAATGCTCCCCTTTTACATTTATACACTTGTCCCAGCATTTAACTAATGCCTGGAAAGCTTTGGCATAGAAAGATTTGTCTGTATGCCTGAACCATCCCAGGACAGCCTGCTTCACTTCGTCAATGATTGTGTTCACCATTCCCACAGAAAGATTCATCTCTTGTGCAATTGCTATGTGTTGATTATCTAGGATCAGGCGTTCCATGCACTGATTGTTTGCAGGAATGGCTGCTGTGAACTGGGAACCACCATGCTGGGATCATCACCGAAGGATGTATGGCCATCTTTGAAATGTTTACACCATTCAAATTTCTTACTGAAGCTGAGCGTCTCATCATCATATTGTGCTTGAAGTCTTTGTAGATATCTGCGGGTTTCACGCCTTGGTTCACAAGAAACTTCATCATCACACCCTGTTCCATGCATGCACAAACTAACACTGTTGTCTTCCATCTTGATTAATGGTCTCTGGACTGACCCACGTCATGTGTGAAACCTATCAGTATTAGGACATACTTGCCACTTACCACTGTGTGTAGTACTGCCACACTAGCATACTTTTTTATACCTGTAAAATGAAAAGTCCTGGTTTGACTTGAATGCCCCTCATATTAAATTCTAAATATATTTTTATTTTTTAATAAGTGATCACATAACCTTTGCTCACAGCTGCATAAGGTGCTTAGAGAGTGGGGGTGGAGACTACAGGGGGAGGGGGGGTGGTCAGCAGGAGACAGAGATACAGCAGTACACCCTCATGCACACTGGACATTTTTACAGCTGCTGTTTTTGGCTTTTGGCATTTTTTTTCTACAGCCAGTAAACTCCCCAACATATTATCCTATGTGTCCATGCACATATAGGCTTTAATCAGCGTTTTTTGGCAGAAGTGTATTTTTTGGCTCGAAAAAAACCCAGAACTAGTGAATTTCCAGAGAAGTTTTTTAGCTGTAAAAACACTCTAACGTTGGTAAACACGGAAAAATGCGGTAAAACTCGGAAAACTGGTGTTTTGGGGCTTTATTTTTTTAGCAAAAATTTTATTTTGTTTTTGTGTAAACAATCCTAAAAAATACAAGCATGAAAAAACAAGGTGCGGGAACGGAAATGAGAGAGGAACCACTGCATGTATACATAACAGTTACTTCTACAGAAAGCGAAGAAGGGGAAACAGTCGACGATTATATTGTTGATAGATGCAGAAAAAGCCTTTGATAGGGTGGACTGGGGATGTATGATTACTACACTTGAAGCCTTAGCAATAGGGAATGAAATGATAAAATGGATAAAGGGGCTGTATAAAAAACCCTCTGCATCAATTAAAGTAAATGGGTCCTTGTCAGATTCCTTTCAAATGTATAATGGCACTAGACAGGGGTGTCCATTATTGCCTCTGTTATTTGTAATATCCCTGGAACCAATGGTCAGAAAAAATATAGATATCAGAGGAATTAGGAACAC
The DNA here is from genome assembly GCF_062004578.1 of Staurois parvus. NCBI lineage: Eukaryota > Metazoa > Chordata > Amphibia > Anura > Ranidae > Staurois > Staurois parvus. Next base: position 1,918,500 of record NW_028318002.1, read on the forward strand.
AAGGTAGCAGCATATGCAGATGATATGCTGTTTTATATCGTTAATCCTAGATTGACGTTGCCTAATTTAATGGGTTTATTGAAACACTATGGGGCACTGTTAAATTTGAAAATAAACATATCAAAATCTGAGATCCTAAATCTCAATGCTGAAAAGGCAGAGATGCAGACCCTACAAAAAGAGTTTCCTTTCTTGTGGAGGGAGAGAGAATTAAGCTACCTAGGAATAAAGTTAACGCCTTCATTAAAACAATTATACCAAGCTAATTACATACCATTAATAAATTAAATCAAAAATGAGTTGAGAAGGCTTTCAATGGGGGGAGGGGTCTTGTGGACCGGAAGCATCAATCTGGTTATGATGGCGATAGTCCCAAAAATCCTGTATAAGTTTCAAATGCTCCCAATATATTTACCAGGACCTTTTTTTAGGATAATAAGAAAAATGATATTGAGGTTTATATGGGCTAACAAGAAAGCAAGAAATGGTTATAAGACTCTATGTAAAAACAAAGAGAGAAGAGGAATGAACCTGCCAGATATGAGGAAGTATTATATGTCAGTGCTTCTGTCAAGGGTAGTGGACTGGACATATAATGCGGAGGAAAAGATTTGGGTTAAAATGGAAGAAATATTAAGTAAGGCAAAGTTAGGGAGAATTATTTGGATTTCACATAAATTTTGAGTATTAGGTGAAAATAGTAGTACACTGACACTGTGTTGAGAATATGGGATGGGTTGCACAAATCTATGGGCTGGAAGTTTAATTCACTTTTGATTCCCCTTGTGGAAACGGCTTTCTTTCCGCCAGGGAATGATAATATAGTGGGGAAATGGTTTAGAATTAGAAATGCACGATTAAGAGACATTTTAGTTAAGGGGAAGTTCTGTAAATTTCAAGAATTAAGGAATAGGAAAGATTTATTTTTTACATTAGATGAATACAGATATTACCAATTAGGGCATTTTGTCTCAACACTCCCCTAGCCACTGAGGATGACGGAGGATATGTTCCCATTTTAAAAAATGCTGAGCCGTGGGACAGCTTGTAAACATGCAATGTCCAGAATATATAAGATTTTTATTGAAATTATGGGATTGGAGCCTCTGATATTCTTAGAGAGATGGGAAAGAAAACTGGGTACAAAGATGGATAAGCAACAGAACAATAAAATGTTTAAGTTGATGCACAGTGTGGTAAATTTGAACACGGTGGAAATGAATTACAAATGTTTGACAAGATGGTATTGTACACCGAATGTTGCACATAAACAAAGGGAAGAGGTTTTGCCACTATGTTGGAGGGATTGTCTGGAAAGAGGGACTATGCCACACATTTGGTGGGAGTGTGTAAAAATTCAGAGGTACTGGCAGGAAGTAATTCAATATATACAGGAGATCCTGGGGATAATTATTCAAAAAGATCCACGGATATGCCTATTTTATAGTACAGAGACATCAGTGAAACAGTATAAAGGCAGTTTTATATACCACCTAATTAGTGCTGCAAAAGGATTCATTCCTAAATTTTGGCAGGCACAGGACCCCCCAATGTTGAGAGACTGGATCAAGAGGATTGGGTATATAAACAGGATGGAGGAGTTATAACATATAGGCGAAGATAGATTGGAAACATTTAGAAAGGAATGGAGTAAGTGGTATGCTTTTAAATCTTCTGGAAAATATTTTGAAATATTGGGAGCCCCGGTGGCAGAATGAAAATGAATAGTTGGAAGGCTGTATTGGTGAGATAGAATTTAGAGCTTTGAATGAGGTATGTAGACAGGTTAAGAAAAGAAATAGATCTATATGGACAAGGATAATTATTTGGTAGGAAGGGATAGGGGAGGGTGGGAGGGATGTGAAAGAAGTTCAATTGAATCGTTTATGTTTCGATAAATGGTACTTTGTTGTAATATGTATTGAAATAAAATGTATTAAAGATATTAACCACTTCCCATCCGGCCCATGTATATAAATGGCCGGAAGGGAGCAGTGCAGGAGCGGGTGGGCGTTTATAAACGTCCTCCCCATCTGTGCGCGCTCCCTGGGAGTGCGCGGCACTGCGATCTGGTGCCCGCTGTGTCCTCCGATCACTGTATGGGACCTCTGTGTGAGGTCCTGATCATGTGATCACTGTTTGGCCAATCAGTGATCACATGAATAGTAGTAAGCAAGATGTCACTTCCTGACATCATTGTTTACTACTTGTGAAGTCTGTGAATGATCACAAAGGTCACATGGTATAAGGCTATTCACAACAACCTTGTACCATGCTGTGACCAATCACAGCTCACACAGTATTTCTCAATGGCTGCAAGAATGCAGCCTTTATGGGTGTAAAAGCAATCAGTGTAAAAAAAACCCAAAAAAAACAAATCTTCATCACCCCCCACAAGTAGTGCAGTATGTTAAAAAAAATAATATAAAAAATAAAATAAAAATGTAAAAAAAAGTTTTGAAAAAGTATAATTTTTGGTTATAAACTAATTTGAGTTTTTTTTTGTTTACTAAAAAGATAACTGAATACATTTTGGCCAAGATTATTTATTTGCAAAAAAAACACTTTTTTTCCCAAATGTTTATATGTTTTCATTTATATAGCAAAAAAACAAAAATCCCAGTGTTGAATAAATACCACATCTGTCTAGAAAAAATGCTAAAAAATTCATATAGGTACAGTGTTACAGGACCGCGTAATTGTCATTCAAAGTGTGATAGCGCTGAAAGCTGAAAATTGGCCTGGACAAGAAGGGGGTGAAAGTGTCCGGACTTGAAGTGGTTAATAAAAAAAAAATGCTAATGCAAAAATGCTAAAAAATCCAGCATTTGTAACACTTTATACAGCTAACGCTACCATTGTTATTAAAATGCTCAGTGTGCATGGAGCCTGATATTCGATAAGAAGAGATGTACAGGGGTGTGTCAGCACAAGTCTGACCAATGGAGTACAGGCAGGCTGTGCTCATAAGTAGAAAGCAAACTGACCACGTTGAGAGGATTTTGCTTCCATGCCCTTGTGGGAACAGTTTGAAATAGGAAAGGACATGGCAGGAACACCAGGTATGTCACCCAAAGGAAGCAATACAAGGAGAACAGGATACTTTTTAATACAAGTACATGGTAACACAGACACCAATTATCAGGACTATGAAATGTTGGGGTAATACACAAAAATATATCAACATTTTTTTTTTTAGCAAGCGAAGGGGTTAACTGGGTCCTCCAGCCAATGTAACCACGCCCCATTCGGCAAAGCCGCTCCCCTCAGGCCCTGCCGGCCGTCCCTCGCCATCAGAGCGCTTCGCGCATGCGCGCCTCCTCCCCAGCAGTCGAGGGGCCGAGCAGAGTGATTGCACTTCCGGTCTGGTGTCATGGCGTCTTTGCGGTGATGGCCGAGGGGAGAGCGCGATAGCGGGGAGGAGGAGAGGAGGAGGGGGCGGCGGGAGGTGGAGGAGGCGGTGGTGGTGGCGGAGGAGGTGGAGGGGGGAAGCGGAGGAGGTGGCAGAATTAGAAGCGGATACGGTCCCTGTCATCATCACCTCCCCTCCGGCGGCCTGTGATCCCCGGGAAGCGGAGGAAGGGGGAGACCCCCGGTCGGGGCGATGGCGGCTCACAAGCCGGTGGAGTGGGTGCAGGCCGTGGTGAACCGCTTCGAGGAGCAGGTAAATGAAAGCGCCACTGTGGGTACCGGGGAGGAGGAAGGGAGTGTTGCTATGGAGGAGAAGGATGGGAATGATGATGAAGATGATGGATACACAGGGCTCCCTACTGCCTTCCTGGTCCCATTGATCTCCTGGTTTTATGATCAGCTCATCCTGTGTCCAGTCAGTGTCACACTGTGTTTTGCTGTTTGAGCAGATGAGGACAGGCATGGCCTTCTAAAGCTGGCCACATCGGTGCAATCCACTGAGTACACATGAAGCATCAACATCCCCTGCCTTGTGTAGAAGGCTCCTCACCAGGGCCTGACACTGCTCTGATGTTGCTGTCTGTGTAGATTGGATGTAGTGTTGGCAAGTCACAGCCTGTGGACAGTGTTGGGGGGGGTTGTCACCCAGGGACTTGTGTCACTGACATATGATGGAGCCTGTCATTGGGCACTGACCTAGCTGATCCAATCTGTCACTAGTAGTTGTTCTTTTCCTGATCCCCCTGTAACATAGTTCTAGTACCTGTTGATCTTGCCAGTGATCCATTGTCTTTAATATGGTGACAGCACTGTTGGTTCACAGTAAGCTCACACAGCAGTGTTGTCATCCTGTGGACAAAGTAGGCCTGGTTCACACTTGTGCGGTTTTCCGTGCAAATTTCATTTTTTTGCACAAACGCTACAATTCATTTAACATGGTTTTCTATGAGTCACATTCACATCTGTACGTTTATTTGAAGAGTGTCAGGGCCTTTTTTTTTCCTGCAGCAGGTTGTGGTTTTGGTTCTAGAGATGTCAATAGAAACACACAAAAAATGCAGGTCTTGCATTTTTGATGCATTTCTCCTGATATTCTAAACAACAGAAAAATGCACCCAGAAAATGCATCATATGCATAGTTGTGAACCAGCTGGCTGGTAAAGATGGCCATACTTGCATAGGGCTAAAAAAAATCCAAAACTTCCCCGCTATGCAGTGCGGATGAGCGAATCTCCAGTTGCAACTGTTATATTTTGACAGCCAGCCCTACTAGCTATCAAAATACCTAAACAGTGGCTGCATCTGATTGGATGCTGCAGCTGTTCTTCCAAAAATGTTCCTCCAGGCTCCTTTGATAAAAGTTGAACAAACAGCAGGGCCATCAAGCCCCTCAAGAACCATTTGATATTCGCATAGTGTATGGCCAGTTTTAAATGGACAAGTGGTGAATGGACTTAAGTAATATGCAAATGAGTGTTAAACTCCACTCCAGTTGATATGTTTTAAAGTGGAAGTGGAAGTAAACCCAATCGATTTAACAATTAAAAAAAAATAGTTAAATTCCTGGCACGTGCTGGAAATGTAACTGTCATAGGGGCCTGTGACCTCAACCAAACTGTCAAACGGCTGGTGTCATAACTGATCAAATGTGCAGCACCATGACAGTTGCAGATCAAACAGAAGCAGCTTTCTTGGCTGCAAAGGATAGGAGGGTTTAGTACCACTTTAAGCAATTACAACAGCAGTTTTTTTCCCAGGCTAAATTTACACTTGTAGGGGGTGGGGGGGTGATAAAGACAGGAAGTTGAGCTGAGTTTTTAGGATCCTACCCCCCCCCCCCCTCTTTGAGCTGCAAAGGTAGCTGGTTAGGGCTGCCTATAGAGCTCAGTGGAGGACAAGTATTTTACCCCCTTGCACATTCAGCAGACAGTGCTGCCCACAGAGTGTGATCCATTTAAGTGAATGGGGCATTTAAATATTAGGTGATTTTTGTAAACAAGCCACAAGGTATGGTATGGTTTGCCCCAACCCAGGGTCGGTTTTACTTGACAGCTTGGTCTGCATGTAAATGGAGAAAAATATGAATAAAGTAATATACTGAATACTATCCTTACAGGCGTTAACCACGTACAGTTACCAGCAGGGGCGGACTGACGGTTTGGAAACTCGGGCACTGCCCCGAGGGCCCGGGGTTTGTAGGGGGCCCCATGAGATGCCCCTGGTACCTTTTTCATAGGCTTTTTTGAGTTTGGGCAAGGACACAGGGGCCCCATGATCCCCTGTTGCCCGGGGACCCCATGAGTTGTCAGTCCGCCCCTGGTTACCAGTATAGAATTCTTTGTTAAAGTGGATCTTTACTTGTAAAAGGGTTCTGGATGGCTGTGTGTGTACAGTTTTCTAGGTTTTTGCATGTCATTTGACATATTACAACAAACTAATTGGAAAATGGGTGGTAATTGCAGTTACTGTTGCAAGGAAATGTGAACAAAATATATATATTTGGGTTTTTTTGTTGGATGATGTGCATGGGGGGGCAGGGTAAAAACTTTTTTTGGAAAAAATCAAAACGGCGCTATCCACGTACAGGATGGGAAGAGAGGTGGATGGAACATCATTTAGAGGGTGAAGATCCTTTTTAAATAAATTCAGCGGTTTAATTTTTAGCAGTTGGCTGATATTGTCATATTGTCTCTCCTCACACTGCTATTGATTTGGAGAAAACATGCTAACCAGGCTGCTTTGACTTCACACTTGCTAGATGTGCACTTTTTGCAGTAAGTTAAAGTGAAGTCCAGCCTTCCTTTCACTTTAAATAGTTTTAGGCCAAGATGAACTATTTCCATAGCCATGTTATTCTGCCCCTGTCAGTGCTGCATCATACTGTAGTGGCATCAGCTACATACAGTATGCAGCTCCGTGTTAACGCAGCATCACAGGTGACTTATTTGCTGCTGCAACAAGATTGAGTCGGGCCAAACACTTCTCAGCCATTTGGAAGAAGCCTTATATTTTTCATCAATTAATGCAAGGCTTTGTTTGGTTGAGGTGGAGAGGCAGGCAGATGATGTCACTATTTCTACATCGGCCAATTAGAGGTAGCCTTGTATTCATTGATAAAAATAGAAAGCTTCCTCTAAATGCCTGAGACGCACTCAAACCAACTCGGTTTCTTTCTCCCGGCAGCAGATGAGAAGTCGCCCGTGATGCTGCCAGAACACAGCACTGCATACTGGGTGAAGCTGATGCTACTGCTGGATGATACAACTCTGACACTGGAAGAATAACTTGGTTTTTGGAAATAGTTTGGGTCAGCATGGCCCAAGCAAACTATTTACACTGACAGCAAAACTGTATTTAGGCTTTAAAGTGTAGTTAAAGCCAAACTTTTTTTTTTTTATGTAAAGACTGGGGAAGGGTTGGAACCCTTATCATTACTTCTTTCTTTTCTCTGCCACCAAGGGGTATTTCACCCCTTTGGTGAACATTGTAACCTGGAAAAAAAGTGATAGGAAATCCACAATTGAACAGTTGGTGGGGGTAATTTTCCAGTGGATTGGTTGTCACCAGCAAGAGTATTTGCCTTTATTTGCAGAGACTTCCTCATCATGTTTTGGCGACAGGACATAAGAGGATATCTTCCCAGTGGGACACAGCCAGCAAACAAACCTGAAGCCATTCTAATCCTTCCCTACTCTGTCCAAAACAAATTATAGCTATATATATATATATATATATATATATATATATATATATATTTTTTTTTTTTTTTTAATTTAATGGAAACCACCAGAATAGTATCACTTGGTACAGCATTCAGCCCTGTCTGGCTGCAGTCTTCCATAGACTTTTGACAGGTTGCCTGCAGCGCAGCTGGACTTTTTACCTGTCCTATCCGGGTGCACTGCAGCTGGGCAGCCCTATATGCAATGGGCCTTAACCTTTTGGCACCGGCGGTACGCAAATATTTGGCAAATATGAGGTGTATTTGCCAAATGCTGGGATGGACTTCATCACATGATCAGTGTAATTGCCTTTTACAGTGGTCGCATGATCGGGAGCCTATCCTGATGATAAACAGACTGGGAGCTGCCTGTGACAGCTCGGTCACTGTGCTGGTAGCATGCAGTGAGCATGCACTCAGCACACAAAGCTTGTCCCCCACTACATGTGTGTTTCCTGTATGGCAAGGGAGAAAAACAAATGGACTTACTGTTTTTGCTTTTTTTCTTTGGCCGTAATAATGCCACCCCTCAGATGTATATTTGTGAAGATCAAACGACCATGGTCAACGTTTGTTTACATTCAGCAGATAAAGGCTTTCTCCATGCTGTACCTGCTCAGTACATCCCTGCAGTTCTGTATGGGGCTCATTTACTTCTGTCTCTCAGCCAGATGTACACTATATTGCCAAAAGTATTGGGGCGCCTGCCTTTACATGCACATAAACTTTAATGGCACCCCAGTCTTAGTCCGCAGTGTTCAGTATTGAATTGGCCCACCCTTTGCAGCTATAACAGCTTTAACTCTTCTGGGAAGGCTGTCCACAAGGTTTAGAAGTGTGTCTATGGGAATGTTTGACCATTCTTCCAGAAGTGCATTTGTGAGGTCAGGCACTGATATCGGACGAGAAGACCTGGCTCGCAGTCTCTGCTCTAATTCATCCCAATGGTGTTCTGTCGGGTTGAGATCAGGACTCTGTACAGGCCAGTCAAGTTCCTCCATCCCAAACTCGCTCATCCATGTCTTTATGGACCTTGGTTTATGTACTGGTGCGCAGTCATGTTGGAACAGGAAGGGGCCATCTCCAAACTGTTCCCACAAAGTTGGGAGCATGAAATTGTCCAAAATGTCTTGGTATGCTGACGCCTTAACAGGGATGTTATGCTGGCCTGGCTCACCGTCGGCCAGAGTGGAGGAAGAAGAGCGGACAAGTCTGCTCCCATCGCCTTCTTGTGCTGACCCGGAAGTGACGTTACAATGTCACTTCCGGGTCCCCGCTGAGAGATTGTAATGCAATCCCCGGGAAAGAATGTAATACTGTGCTTTGTGCACCACATTACATTCAGTTCAGCAGAGGGGAGGCGTGCAGGGTCTATTAGACCTCGGATGTCTCAAAGAGAACCTGTCACCAAAAATCATCACTTTGTCCCCTATGTGACAGAAAAAACTTTTTTTTTTTTATCGTGCAAAATGAAAGTTACACCCAAGTACATAACCTTCCCCCCCCCCCCCCAAGAAAAAATAAATTGAGGCCCCATACCCACATACACACGTACAAGCACACGGTGGGGCGCCTACACATGAAATCGTCGGTTGCGATACACGTCATATCGCGGTGCACGCCAGAATGAGAGCAATAATTCTAGCACCAGACCACCTCCGTAACACTAAACTGGTGACCTATAAGTTGCTTTAAAAGTGTCGACCTATAGAAAATAAAGGGTACTGAAGTTCGTCGCCATTTCACGAACGCGCACAAATTTAAGGTTTGACAAGTTGGATATCTATTTACTAGCTGCAGCCTCATCTTTTATATTTTACAAACAAATAGGGTCATTTATTGCTTTTTTTTGTGCCCTAAAATTAACTACCACTATTTTATTCTCTAGGGTCTCTGCTTTCAGAAAATATATAATGTTTGGGGGTTTTATGTATTCTTCAGGCCTAAAATGATTTTTTAAATGTGTGGAAAAAAACGCAAAAACGACTCTGGCAGCAAAAGGGATAAAGTATAAGCCCTGACCCACCCTTTCCTGATGAGCAGCCAATCGTTGTTCATCACACTGCAAGGTCTCCCCCCTCCCTGCTAGTCCCGGGTGCAGTGCTGGAGAGAGGCAGGGAGGGGAGGAGGAGATAAACAGCGCAATGTTAAAAATATTACACGTTTAAGTCACAAAGCCTCTTTTAGTTTTTAAAAGCCCCAGACATTCCTAAAATCATCTCTGATTTGTATTCGGTTTTGGTTAAAAAAAAATAAAAATTTTAATCTGGGCAAGTAGATTGTCATGAGGGACAAGTAGATTGGGGCCCCAATTTAGTCCCTGGAGAAGTATATTTTTCAAAAATTTCCACACCTCTGCTTATGAGTTCCCTTCACTGGAAATAAGGGGCCAAGCCTAACCCCTGAAAAACAACCCCACACCATAATCTCCCCTCTGCCAAACTTTACACTTGGCACAATGCAGTCAGGGAAGTATCATTCTCCTGGCAACCGCCAAACCCAGATACGTCCATCGAATTGCTGGACAGAGAAGCGTGATTCGCCACCCTAGAAAACACGTCTCCACTACTCTAGAGTCCAGTGGCGGCGTGCTTTACACCACTGCATCTGATGCTTTGCATTCCACTTGGTGATGTAAGGCTTGGATGCAGCTGCTCAGCCATGGAAACCCATTCCATGAAGCTCTCTATGCACTGTTGTGCTAATCTGAAGGTCACATGAAGTTTGGAGGTCTTTAGCTATTGACCGTGCATTCAGTTTGAGACTTCTGTGCACTGTGCGCTTCAGCATGCGCTCACTCAGCTCTCATTTTACGTGGCCTACCACTTTGTGGCTGAGTTGTTGTTCCCAGTTGCTTCCACTTTGTTATAATACCACTAACAGTTGACCGTGGAATATTTAGTAGCAAGGAAATGTCACGGATGGACTTATTGCACAGGTGGAAACCTATCACAGTACCACGCTTGAATTCACTGAGCTGAGAGCGACCCATTCTTTCACAAATGTTTGTAGAAGCAGTCTGCATGCCTAGGTACTTGATGTTATACACATGTGGCCATGGAGGTGATTGGAACACCTGAATCCAATGATTTGGAGGGGTGCCCCAATACTTTTGGCAATATAGTGTAAACAGCGGAGGTGGCTATCGATTCTCAGCATATATACATTTGGACAGGGTGGATAAAAATTGATTTATTTAAAATGATCAAACAAACAGATTTTTAGAAAATTTTAATTGGATTTTTTTATTTGTATTAAATTTATTTTAATAAAATGATTTTGGAGTAAAAATCTATCTAAAGATAGTTTTCTGTTTAAGATACATTAATAGTTTAGTTCAGGGCTTGAAAAAGCCGCTTGCCAAATGCGAGGAGAAATTCCTGTGTGGCGAGCGGCTGCACCTGCGATCCCGTGCATGCGCAGTTGGATCGGGATTTTCTTGGTCCCTACTGCACATGCGTGATCCCGTGCATGCGCAATAGGGGCCAGGACATCCCGATCGGTCACACATTAGGATTTCAGGGGGTGACCTGTGCTTGGGGGTGACAGCACCCCTAGGAGTTCAGACATGAGTCCTATGGATTATAAAGGATCCTCATTTTTATCCTCTTGCTGCTTGTATCACAATCAGTGCCGGTCAGGCTGCCTCCCAGCTCCGGCTTTCTTCAGAATGCCATGTCCCAGACATGACCGGTGCCGTCCATTATTGTACACATAGAACACCTTGGACATTTCCCTCTATTCTTTTGTTTTGATATTTAGTAATAAAAGTGTATTATTCGGAACCCATCGGGCCCAGCTCAGAACTACTAAATCGGTCAGCAATTGAGTTAATGGACCGGCCTCCATGGCGATTGGTTGTGTCGGTTGTTCGCTGTAGCTTGCTGAGATTGTGGGGGAAGGGGAGACTCAGGATTTTTTGCTCCCTTAATAAGCCACAGGAGACCCAATCAGGCCATACAGTAGTAAAATTTTGATGAAAATTCCTCATTTTTAAGAACGTTATGTTAATTATCTGATCATTAGTGCATCAAATGGAGTTACTAAAGTCTCTTTTTAAAGATGCAGGAGATAAACAAAAAAATACAAAATGTTCACTACAGGTTTAAAGCTGTAACACTTGATATTTTGATTGCACCCTATTGCTATTAAGCTATTGCTGTTATGTTTAAATTGACATAATAAAGCTATGTTATAATTGCAGTTTTTTATATTTTGGACTCTTTATTCTAAAGAAAAATGTAATTTCATAAGCGTTAAGGGGGCGTGGTTTGGGGGCGGGGATGGGGGGTGGTCCATGGGTGGTGTTGGAGGCGGACCTGGGCAAGGTTGGGTGGGGCAACTGATGGAGAGTAAGGTTTGTGCCTGGCTAGTAGATCTAGACTCAAAATTTTAAGCCCTGGTTTATTTTATTCAGCATGAAATGGAGCTTAGTTACGTAGCATGAGGCTGTACTTTCAGCAATATATAAATATTTGGTAAACTCAATGATTCCAAGCTCTGCAAGCTGAGATAACATGCACTGTATTGTTGCATTCACACAATTTCACAGTAACCATGAGAAAAAACATGAAATAAAAGAATTTGAGTAGTTCTCCAGTTATGTGAGATTAACCTCTTAGCCTAAAATCGGTTCTGATATCACTGTTTTGCTAACCTAACAGCTGCTTATTTTAAAAAGAAACCTTCATTTGGTTTGCAAATGTTAAAGGTTCTAACTACCAGCAAGAATGAGTCAGATTCCTTACCTGTAAAGAGCACCTGTCATTTTTTAGATCCATCATGGAAGCGCCTGTTAGCGGGCATCCACTCACCTGCTGCCGCCACGTCCCTCAGCTTGTGGTGTCACTGCAGCATCACCAGCCATCCCATTAAAGTGAATGGGACTGTCGGGATGTCAACAGTGGGTCAGAGGATAAGCCGCTGTGGGACAGATAATTGCTCTTTAAAAATTATGATATGATTTAAATCGAGCCTTTTCACTAGTGATTTAAATCCGCTTGATTTAAATCAAATCCATCCTGCATTTGGTGAGGGTACGATCATTTAGGTCACGGCAAAAGGGGGAAAAAAAAAAGTTCACTTTGTTTGAAAGTGCTCCAATTCTTTAACCACTTCCCGCCTGCCCGCAATGTGCTACAGCCGGGCGGCAGCTAGAGGCGCAACGTTTACCCCCTCCCGCGACTGCTTTTTCAAGTGGACACAATGGAATGAAGATCCCGGTGAACGTGACCCCATGATCATGTGATCGCTATGTAAGCAAAGCTGTTATGGATCAATGTCATTCATAACAGCTCTGCTGCTCTTCCTAGTGAGCTGTGATTGGCCCACAGCTGTCACATGATACATGGGCCCAATCACAGCACCCTGTACCATGTGACCAGCTCCAGCCAATCACAGATTACTATCCTGAGCTGTCAAAACTTAACTCAATCATGACAGCTCAAGAATGAGTTAGGTTCTGACAGCAAGCTTTGCAATGCAGGATAAATGATCTTTATTTCTCCTGCAAAGCAAAGTGAAGTTCTGCTGGCTGACCATAGAGACCAGAATGGCTCCAATCATCTCTATAGTCTTAGAAATCAGAATCTACGAGCATTTCATCACATCAGTTTCGCAGGTTATAAACAGCGCCATTTGTAAATTGGGAAAGCATCTGATCACACCGATGTTGGTGAGATTAGATAATGTAAGGGCAGAGGAGATATCTAGAGGCTGATAGACCCCAGACTTCTCAAAAGACTATATGACAATATCCATTGAAGTTAAAAAAAAAAACCCTTGCCCCCCTGCTTGTGCGCACCTGCATGCCCAAGCGTTGACCCCATGCCGGTATGTAAACAGTGGTTGCACCATGCATGTGAGATATCCCTGCAAATGTAAGATCGAGGACAGTAATTCTAGCACTAGACTTCCTGTGTAAATATAAATTGGTGACCTCTAAAGGCTTTTAAAGCGTTGTCAATAGATAATAAAAATGTATGTATTTGTTGCCACTGCACGGGCATGCTCAATTTTAAAGCATGTCATGTTTGGTATCTATTTACTCAGCATAACGTTATCTTTTATATTTTATCAATCAGTTGGGCAATATATTGTGTTTTTGTACATTAAAATTCTATTTTTCCCAAAAGATTGCGTTTGAAAAATCAATGCGCAAATACTGAGTGACATAAAAAATTTCAACATCTACCGTTTTATTCTCTAGGGCCTCTGCTTTAAAAAAATATATAATGTTTGGGGTTCAAAGTAATTTTCTAGAAAAAAAAAGTTTTTTCATGTGAACAAAAAGTGTCAGCAAAGGCTTGGTCTTCAAGAGTGGATGATGTGTGGCATAAACTTCTAATATTGGCCCTGAAATGCCAGGATAGTAGAAGCAACCCCTCCAAATGACCCCTTTTTGGAAAGTAGACTCTCCAAGGTATTTGCTAAGAGGCATGGGGAGTGTTTTGCAGATTTCATTTTTTGCTACGTTTTTGGAAAATGAAGAAAGAAAACAAAAAATGTGTTTTTCTTTCTTTTTTTTCTTTCGAATCCCTGTGACAAAAATGATATCTGTAAAATACTCACGGTGCCTCTTATCAAATTTTTTGGGGTGTCTACTTTCTAAAATGGGGTCATTTGGGGGGGGGGGGGTCTGTTTCTACTATCCTGGCATCTTAGAAACTGATAGGTAGTGGGGAAGTGAAAGCCTAGAGGTGGTCATTGGATTTTGAGGGCTTGTATGTAGCTAGGCTGCCAGAAAGTTTCTCACATGTGGTATTTCCATACTCAGTAGAAGTAGAAGAATGTGTTTTGGGGTGTTATTCCACACATACCCATGGCATGCATGCGCAATATGTCATTAAAGTGACAACTTTGTGTAAAAAATAAAAAATTGTCATATTCAAAAAAATTGTGGCAAAAAATAAAATTCTCCATGCACTCAACATGCCTCTGCAAAAAATCCTTGGGGTGTCTACTTTCCAAAAAGGGGTCAAATGTGATAGGCAGTCAGAAAGTAAAAGCTACGTAAATTCCAATATATATATATATATATATATATATATATATATATAATCATAGTTTGTAGATGCTTTAACTTTCACACAAACCAATTAATATACACGTATTGAGATTTTTTTTTAACTAAAGACATGTAGCAGAATACATTCTAACCTAAATGTATGACTAACTGAGTTTATTGGATATATTTTATAACCAAAAGTGGAAAACATTTTTTTTTCCCCAAAATTTTCAGTCTTTTTGTTTATAGCGCAAAAAAAAAAAAATGTAGAGGTGATCAAATACCACAAAAAGAAAGCTCTATTTGTGTGAAAAAAATGACAAAAAAATGGCCTGGTCAGGATGGGGGAAATCCAAGAGCAAGTGGTTAAGAGTATTATTTATAGATTATGGTAGAAAAATATAATTGGGTCATATGTTGTCATAAAAATTAGCCTTATTTTGGTAAATATATTGCAAAATGATTATGGGCGATCTGATTCATTCAGAATCTGTGAGGATTTTCCCACTTTGGAAGGATTTCCTTTCACTTCCTGTTTTTGTTATGGGACAGGAAGTGAAGGGAAATCCCCAACTGAACACAGATTAAGGAAAAAAACTAACGGGTTATAACCCTTCCTTACTGCACCAAAAATGGGGGGGAAAAGAAAGTATTTTGCCTTTTTAGTTCTTCTTTAATTTCATATGAGGATTTTTGTACGTGAGAAGAATCTATAGTGGTAGTGCCTGAATCAAACTAAAGTCCTTAGTGGTTGTTCAGTTCTGTATCCGTGTGTTTTAAAGTATGGACGCCAAATATCCCCACTTGCCGTGCACTGTCCCCCTGAAACAGGTGTTCCTGGTAGCTTACAGTAATCGGTGTTGCTCACTCAGCAATTTCCCTATGCAGTCTGCAATTTGGATTTAAAAATTTGTGCCATGTGCAGCAAATCTCACTGGCTATGCATGCAAGATGGCTCAGGTGATGTTTTAGTATGTGGATTGATGGTTGCGCAGAGCAATAGTTGAATCCTCACCCATGCTGTGCATTGTTTACTGTAGGATGTCAGGGACTGTTGCTCTACCTGCTATCTCCTGCAGTGTTTACACTACAGTGGCAGCAGTCGGAAAGATAGCAAGTAGGATGTAAGAAAGGAATGGATGCTGGACTTTCAAGTGGGCTGTAGGCCAGCTGCAAAGGACAATGTCGAATTTCTTTAAACGGCAATGCTTTACTCATTACCCTGCGCTTTTTGCATTATTTGCCTTTAATTACATTTTTAATCTAATTTGCCTCTAAATAACATTAATTTCAATGGGTGCTATCTTAACCACTTGACCTCCAGAAGGTTTTACCCCCTTCATGACCAGACCATATTTTTGCTATTCAGCACTGTGCAACTTTAACTAGCAATCAGTCACATACAACACTGCACACAGAGAAATTCTTTTTTCTAATCTCTGTTATAAAACATAATAAAAAAAAAAATCCAAATTTGTTCATAAATTGAGGCCAAAATGTATTCTCCTACATGTCTTTGGTAAAAAAAATCCCAATAATTGTATATTGCTTTGTGTGAAAGTTGTAGTGTCTACAAACGATGGTCTATATTCTGGCATTTACGCAGCTATAGGCTCTATACTGTAAAGGCAGTGATCGGCGACTCATAATGGGCCTGTGATAGTGTAATGGGCAATCTGGCGTTAACAGACACTATGTGGAAGGTTGACTGACACTGGCATGGCTAGCGACACTAATACATGATCAGTGATAATACTGTACGCTGACATTGTACGAATGACGTGCTGGGAAGGGGTTAACATCTAGGGGCAAAGGGTTAACTAATAGGGCAATGTGGTGCCTATATTTAAAAAGGGATAAAAATATTTACCAAGTAATTACAGACCTGTTAGTTTAACTTCTATAATTGGGAATATACTGGAAAGATTTAATAAAATACCACATAGATGAGTTCTTGCTGGAAAAAAATATTTTAAGCAACAGACAGCATGGATTCATGAAAGACAGAAGTTGTCAAACAAATCTGATTTCTTTTTACGAGCAGGTGAGCCAAACCTTGGACAGAGGGGTGGCGGTGGACAGGGTATACTTGGATTTTACAAAAGCATTTGACACAGTTCCCCACACACGGCTAATGTGTAAGTTAAAGTCTACAGGCTTGGAAAAATCTGTATGTAAATGGATAGAAAACTGGCTAAAAGATCGTATTCAGAGAGTAGTGGTTAATGATTCATACTCTGAATGGTCTAGGGTTGTCAGTAGTGTATCCCAAGGTTCAGTGTTGGGACCCTTACTTTTTAATATATTTATAAACGATATATGGTCGGGGATTAAAAATCCCATTTCAGTCTTTACAGATGACACCAAGCTGTGCAGTGGAATAACGTCCTTACAGGATTTCTCCAATTTACAAGCCGACCTCAATGTACTGTTTAATTGGGAAACTATGTGGCAAATGAGGTTTAATGTTGATAAATGTAAGGTTATACACTTGAGGGCTAAGAATATGCATGCATCATACATACTAGGGGGGTACAATTGGGCTAATCAATGGTGGAGAAGGATCTGGGAGTTCTGGTAGATCACAAGCTTAATAATGGCATGCAATGCCAAGCTGCAGTTTCTAAAGTGAGCAAAATCCTTGTATTAAGAGGTATAGACACCAGAGAAAGATATCGCATATTACCCCTGTACAAATCATTAGTAAGACCTCATCTGGAATATGCAGTTCAGTTTTGGGCACCAATTCACAAAAAGAACATTGAGGAACTTGAGGAAGTACAGAGAAGGGCAACCAAACTGATATGAGGCATGGAGGAGCTCAGCTATGAGGAAAGATTAGAGGAACTGAATTTATTGTCTCTTGAGAAGAGGAGATTAAGGGGGGATATGATCAATATGTATAAATACATCAGTGGTTCATATAGTGAACTTGATGTAGAGCTATTCAATATATTTAAATTCTTCCCATCCTTAAAATGGTAGCAAACTCTATTATTTTTACCTACAGATAAGTTTATAATAAAGCTCACCTGTAGGTAAAATGAATATCTCCTAAACGGGCATTGCTTAGGAGATATTTCAGTGAGCAGCAGCAGCCGGTGACATCACCGGTGCATGCGCTCTTAAGAAACGGCATACTCATGCCGTTCCTTCAGAGCTGTGTGTCGTGGCCAAGATCATGGCACATACGCAGGAGTGACATCATAGCGATACAGCTATTCAAACGGGCCGCAGTTTTCGAACCAGAAAGAAAGACTGGGTGAAGATGGAAGCCCCTGCATCGGTGACAGTGCACCACTGGAGGGTTTCATTTCAAGGTACGTCTTCCATAATGTGCTAGTATGTGATGCATACTGGCACACTATGGCTTTACCTTGCAGGAAGAAGTACAGTCATGAGTTTGGTATCTTTTTTTTTTTTTTTTTCTTTACAGATCGGTCTTTCTGTAAAAGTGTTATATCAGTTTTTATGATATTGAGAAGGCCCCCCCTGATCGAGACACATATCTGTTCCTCCATCTCTGTAACTGAAAGATTTTGGCACTTCTGGTTTATAAGCGGTCATTCCTTGCCTGTAATCAAAAAATGCAGCGCTAGAATAAAGTTAAAAATTGGTGATAATTGCGCAAAATGATGCGCTAGCAAGTGATACAGCAGTGGTGTCTTAATGAAGACAGATAATTATAAAGTGACAGCAATATCATATATGTGTATTATATGTCATACTCAAAAAGATCAATAAAGGTCCATAAATTTGTTCAAAAGGTGCGTCAGCTTTCCCAAATAAGGGAGATATCAAATATTCACTTTAAACTTCCATCGTATAATCATAGGTGCACGTGACTTCTGTGATGAGAAAGAAAAGGGGTGTGCTTGCACTCACCGGACGTAAAATGATTTTACGCATGTAGTATAAGGGACACTAGTGGTCATCTGGAACCTGGTTGGGATGTGGCACTTCGATGGCGCTTGGTATACCTAGGGACAATCCTCCAGACCTCTCAGTGGACCATCTCCGATGGTGGAAACTGCTCACAGGTTTTACTTACACCCGGCAATAGGTGAGTTCAGCAACAATAGGAGATCCACCTTAAGTAGCTCAAAAAAAGCCACCAGAACAAAAAGCTGATCTAGTGTAGTAATTTATTCAGCCCAGTGCTGGTAATCACACATCGAAGCAACAAGTGTATTAGCAGACATGTAGCAACAGGTGGCAGTCAGTGAATGCAAGTAGCATAAGTCTATGTATGGTAGCAGGTAGCTAATAGCTATAATAGGTGTAACAATAATACATTTCATGCATGCAGATCAAAATGTAAAAATCAAGATGGCTGCTGGCCAAACATGTGGCTCCAGTAGCTAAGGGTGCTGCTAAGGGTGGTGTCGGCAAGGCAGGCTGATCCCCTTAGGGGAGCCGTTTTTTGCATTTTTTTGCACAAGTTTAAAAAAACATTTTAGCTGCACTGCTGTCCGATTGCTTCCACAGCCCCCAGTAATGTTCCCCCACCTGCACCCCAGGTACCAGTGGCTGGAGGAGAGAGAGGAAAGCGGACACACCAGTCCATCCCATTCTCTTTTGTCAGTAATTTCTGAACCTCTTTTTATTGCTAGTAATGCAGTATAAATATTCCCAGAAACAACCACTGAGACTTGTTCTTCACACAAACCTTGGTGAATCAGTGGGTCAGTACTAATACAATTTTCATATCCACTAGTAAGATTCAAACCTGCTTTGGAAGGTTGGATCAGATTGATGATGCAGCAAGTAGAGAGCATGATGTAGCATAGGTTCCGGACAACATAGCTCCCTACAACATGTGAGGATCTCTCTGAAAAACGTTGCCTAAAATTGTTCTTTAATTAATTTTTCATATGGCCATGTCAGGGCAAAGTGACAGTGTTTTTACAATTGGACCCATCTGACCTACTATAATGTACCTTCCTAGTGCTCCCCCGCTGTTTCATCTGTTGCAGCTGTCAGCAGACTCTTGCAAAGTATATAATTACTGCAAAAACAATCATGTGGAAGGGGAAACATGTAACTAATAATCTTATAAAAGTATATCTTTTACTCAGGGAGGTAAATTGTTGCCTTTTGATAATTTTAAAATTCATATCTACTCTCCCTAACTTCTCTTTAGGTATCTAACTTAGGCATGCCTTTGTGGCCTAATTTTGGCTCATCACAAATAGACATACAACTGTCCACTCTTGAGAATATATTTTTGTATGATTCTCTTAGGAAACCACTCTCTGAATTATGTAAAGAACTGTTCCCGATTGCTCCTACTTCGGTGAACAGCTGCAGGGCAAAGTGGGTTGAGGATGTCCCAGACCTGACCAGTGAGGATTGGGATGATATGTCGAGTTTTCCCTTTGCCCACCTGGTGTCGTGTAAGGATCAATTGATCCATTTTAAATTTCTACATAGAATTTACTTTACGCCAGCAAAATTGGCCTGAATCTATCCGCAGGTGTCTGCAGAGTGGTGGCGTTGACCGCACTCTATGGCCACCTTTGGATATGTGTTCTGGTATTGTCCTGTGGCACAGGAATTTTGGAAGGAGATCTTGCGATTCCTCACCAGTGTCGTAGCTCTACCTCTTCCCTTGATGGTTTTGGTGTGTTTATTGGGGTTGGTGGAGGGCTTGGCACCCACTAGAGCCCAGCGTATTCTGCTCAGTGTATTGATGTTTTATACATCAATACATTTATACAGGGTTGATCAATAAAGCCATTCCATTTTACAAGGCTACCTATTTGAGCAGGGGTGTCCAACAAGTTCCAAAAGGTATGGCAGCCCTGGCTAGACAGCTCTTCCACTAGTGCCTGAGGAGTGGATCAAACCTGACTGATCTGGTTCTCCTGAGTACACTATCGACACCTACCTGTTCTTTCGGCTAATATCATGTGTACCAAGATTTAATGTCCAGCCCTGATATTCCGTAATGGACGTCAGGCCGGGTGTGAGATCTAGGTCAGATATTATGTAGCAACCGTAGCATTTGCGTGTAAGGAATCAAGGTCATGCTACCCTATTAGGGAGCCCCTTAGGGGGCTCCTACTTTTCTTGAGAGTGGTGTACCACATGAGGGTGTGGCCTGGATGGGGGGGGGGGGGGAGTTTGTACAGCCTCCGTGCCTATGTGACTGATGTTTTTAATTTTCTATGTACAACCCGAGCCATGCAAGGCAAATTTGGGTTGTTGGTTGATGTTTTTTATTACTGTTGTTTTGCTATTGAAAAATCAAAAAAAAATTTCCAAAAAAAAAAAGAAAAGTGTATCTCTAGTCAAAACTTTCTTTTAGTTTTGGCTAGAGGTAGGAGAGTGTTTAATTTGCTTTTTCGGTCCTTGCTAGGCCAATCTCTGTTGTCCTGGGGACCATTGTCACTGGGACAGAAGGTGAAAAGAAATTAAAAATTTCACTGTAAATTGCGTGAGGTAAGGGGAAGAAATCTTTCAATTGTGACAACTGCATTGGTGCTTTGGAGAGATGTCGCTGGGACAAAAAGTGAATCCTCCTTTATAAGATGAAAAAATTCAAACCTGATAGGGTTTCTATCTGGATCACAAAAAAAGCTTTGTCCTACATACACTGTAGGGTACATTCTGTAATAACTATAAGTACCATCTAAAAAAAATTATTGTAATCTTACCTTTTAAAAAGACCCTGTCTTCTTATCTATTTTTGCTAAGCACTACATAGGTACTTGCTGAAGTGAGAAGCAGTAGTGTTGTGATCCCTGGGGCTTTTCCATTACTGTGCCCCAAGCTGTGTTATGGTCATGCTGAGCACCTCCATCTTGGTCATGACCTCTGCCGTGCCCATCATACACATTCACCCACCTATTTGCGTTGATCTTCCAAATGCACAGTAAACCATAGGTCGGGAGTGTGTTATGTCACAGCTGGTGCCTGTCACCCTGGTAACTAGTGTAAAAAAAAAAGTAAAGTAAAGAAAGTAGCGATGGTTAGTAAATGTAAAGGTGCTGTATGGCAGGTTAAAGGGGACGGGTGTGGAAATGTTTGAAAGAACTACTTGTCTAAGGGACTAAATCGGGGTCCCAGTCTACTTGTCCCTCATGATAATCTGCTTGTCCTGATAAAAAAAAAAAAAATGTAACCAAAACCTTATTTAAATCTGAGTGCTTTTAGGAATATCTGGGGCTTTTAAAAATGAAAGGGGCTTTAAGGCAACTTAAAATGTTGATGTTTGTAACATTGCACTTTTTTTTACCGCCTACTCATCTCCCTGCTTGTATCCAGCACCGCACCTGGGGACTAGAATGGAGGTGAGAGACCTTGCAGTGTGATGAGCAACAATTGGGTGCTGTTCACAAAAGGGGAGTGTTGGGCACATTTGCAGGTAAAAAAATGTGCATTTAGTTACATTTTTTTTTGGGAGCCTGGAAAGCAATGCACCAGCAATCAGCAGATTGTGTGTACAATGCAGGGCTGCTGCAGACTGTCAGTGTAATCTGTCTGTCCGTACCTTGTACATTATACATTCTATGGTCAGGCAGTTTCACACTGACAGGGAGAATCAATGTACTACTAGAGCACTCAACAGCACCATGGTAATTCATTGAGAACTACAAGCTGACATCCGCAAAGGATGTTGGTACTTGTAGTTGATTCATTCACAGAACTCTGTGAATGGATGACACGGCTGTGTGGGTGGAGCCCCACACAGCTGCGCTCTAGTCAAAAAATGACAGTGGGTGTAGGGAACTTTTCCCTGTACTGCTGTCACACAGACTGCTTGGATAGCTGAACCACTGCAGGCTTGGGAACATTACATATTCCACCCTATAAACAGGTGGAACATGTTCCCAAAAGTGAATTTATCATTTATTCCTTTTGCTGCCAGAGCCCTTTTTGCACACATTTTAGGCCTGATGATTACATAAACCCCAGAAAAATTATAGATTTTCTGAAAGCAGACACCTTAGAGAATAAAATAGTGGTAGTTCCAATTTTTTATGTTACATAATATAATATATAACATGTATAATATATAATCTGTTACGCAAATGTCTAGGAAACGCAAACTTTCAATAAAAACCACAAGTTAATTTTAGTGCACAAAAAGGCAATACATTGCCCAGTCTTTTGGTAAAATATAAAAGATGAGGTTGCATCAAGTAAATACCCAACAAGTCAATCCCTAAATTTGTGTGCGCTGGTGTAATGGCGACACTTTAGTATCCTATATTTTCTTTAGGCGACGTTTTAAATCCCCCTGTAGGTCATCAGTTTAGCGTTACAGAGGGGATATGGTGCTAGAATTATTGCTCTCATTCCTGCATGCGCGGCGATATGTAACGTGTATCACAACTGAAGTTTTCATGCATAGGTGCCCTGTGTGCGTTTACGTTTGTGTGTGTATATGTGTGGGGGTCCTCAATTTTGGGGGGTTATATGCTTGCACTGCATTACATTCTTCCTGGCCATCAATGCTGGGAAATCTGTCAATGGGGACCCGGAAGCGACATCATACACATCATTTTCAGGTCAGGACAAGAAGGGGAGGAGAGCGGAATTGTCTCCTCTCCTCCCTCCACCCTGCCAGCTGGCACCCGCTGTGCCAGTCCTGGGCTTTCAGATGGGCAAGCGGAGGCCTGGATACATAGCGGGGCACAGGTGTGTGCGTGGGGCCGGGGGATGGCACTGTGGTGTTTGGAAGCAGTTGACATTTTTTGTGCAATTTCTGCAGAGAGCAAGACAGCAATGTGCAAAAGGATGATAAAACATGTCCTTGCATGCCAGAGGTGCCCTAAATACATTAACCCCTTCGTCCCGACAGTACACAAATATGCGGCCTCTGGACAGCTGGGCCTTGACACCAAGAGGCTGCATCTTTGTATACCAAAATGTAAACAAACTGTGATCGTGAGATTTCTGATCATGTGACCACTGGGACAGCCAATTATGGCAGTCACTTGATCATCAACCCCGCCCTACCTCTTAGCATCAGAAACCCCTTTGAAGGCTGGGAGGTGCTAGAGTTAGGGGGTTTAAAAATACTTTATGTAATGAAATGGTGAGGACCAGAATGAAAGTACAAGTAGCTTTTCCCTTCAGAGTTCATTCTAGAAACATTTTTTCTGCTGCTTCTGGATCATCACAAAGTGTTTCCAGCAGCCTCTTTAACCTCTTCACGCCTAAGGGTAAAACAAATCTTAATACCTAAGCATAATTTTACAACGTTGACATATGTTAGTAAAACCGTACATATCATCACAATTACTTTGTACATCCAGGTGAATTATACCTTGTTTTTTTCAGAACACATTGGGCTTTCATTTGGTGGTAAATGGTCATGGTTTATTATCATCAAAGAAAACTGGTCCAAAATAGAAAAAATATATATTTTTTAAATTTAGCTGTGTGTTTATTGTTACTACCATAACCTACCACCAAAGAACAACCCAAAATATATTGTCCAGCTCTTGACGATCGCAGCGATACCATATATGTGTATGTTGTTTGTACCTGTTCTACAGCCCAGAAACAATAGTGTGCATTTTTTTCCTTTTTTTTTTTTTACATAAAAAACACGGACACACACTGATACCAATTAAAAAAAAAAAATAACTGAACTACACCCTGTTCCAAATTATTATGCAAAAATTGTCATTTGTTGTGTTTGCAGCATATTTACTGAAATCAAAAGCTATTTCAATCAAACTTTTACAACATTTTAACTTTTTAAACATTTTAACAAGTCACATTACATTTTAACATAGGACCCCTTATTTGATAGCAGCTTCACAAGTCTTGCATCCATTGAACTTGTGAGCTTTTGGACAGTTTCTGCTTGAATTTGTTTGCAAGATGTCAGAATAGCCTCCCAGAGCTGCTGTTTGGATGTAAACTGCCTCCAACCCTCAGATATTTTGCTTGAGGATGCTCCAAAGGTTCTCAATAGGATTCAGGTCAGGGGAGGATGGAGGCCACACCATGACTTTCTCTCCTTTTATCCCCATAGCAGCCATTGATGCAGAGGTATTCTTTGCAGCATGAGATGGTGCATTGTCATGCATGAAGATGATTTTATTACGGAAAGCATAGTTCTTCCTTCTGTACCAGGGAAGAAAGTGGTCAGCCATAAACTCCACATACTTTGCAGAGGTCATCTTTACATCTTCGGGGACCCTAAAGGGGCCGAGCAGCTCTGTTCTCATGATTCCGGCCCCACCACCGCCTTGCTGACGTCGCAGCCTTGTTGGAACAGGGTGGCTGTCCACCAACCATCCACTACTCCATCCATCTGGACCATCCAGTGTTGCACGGCACTCATCAGTGAACAGGACTGTTTAAATTTTCTGCCCAATGCAGCCGTTTCTGCTTGTGAGCATTGGTTAGTGGTGGCCGAATAGAAGGTTTAAGCACAGTTGCAAGACTCTGGAGGACTCTACACCTTGATGTCCGTGGGACTCCAGAGGCACCAACAGCTTCAAATATCTGTTTGCTGCTATGTAATGGTATTTTAGCAGCTGCTCTCTTGATCCGATGCATGGATCTGGCAGAAATCTTCCTTAACTTCTTGCCGACCGCGCATAGCCGAATGACGGCTTCACCGCGGCCGGCCAGTTCTGAGTGGACGTCATATGACGTCCTCCCAGAACGCGCTCTCCTGCGCGCCCCAGGGGGCGCGCACCCGGCGATCTCCGTGATCGCTGTGTCCTACGGACACAGCTGATCACGTGATGTGGTGAAAGGCCGATCCCACCGGCCTTTTACCACGTGATCAGCGGTGTCCAATGACACGCTGATCACAGGGAAATGCAAGTGCCGGTTCTCGGCTGCACTTTCCTCACGCTGTCAGATCGTGAGGAAAGTACTGCCGAGAACCGGCAGTTGTCAGAGCGGGGATCGGCACCGATCATCAGGGCACTGATGATCGGTGCCCAGCAGTGACACCCGCAAGTTCCGCCCAGCAGTGCGCCCACTAGCCCCGCCCAGCAGTGCCCCCACCTGTGCCCAGCAGTGCCCCCACCTGTGCCACTCTGCAGTGCCCCCACCTGTGCCACTCTGCAGTGCCACCTACCTGTGCCCAGAAGTGCCACCTACATGTGCCCAGCAGTGCCACCCACCAGTGCCACCCACCTGTGCCCACCAGTGCCACCCACCTGTGCCCACCAGTGCCACCCACCTGTGCCCACCCACCAGTGCTGCCCACCAGTGCCACCCACCAGTGCAGCCCAGCAGTGCTGCCAGTCAGTGCCACCAGTCAGTGCCCAGGGGTTGTGCCAGTCAGTGCCGCCAGTCAGTGCCCAGAAGTGATGCCAGTCAGTGCCGTCTATCAGTACCCATCATCAGTGTCACCTATCAGTGCCGCCTATCAGTGCTGAATATCAGTGCCGCCTATCCGTGACCCCTAATTAGTGCTGTCTATCAGTGCCGCCTATCCGTGCCACCTCATTAGTACTGCCTATCAGTGCCCATCAGTGCCGCCTATCAGTGCCCATCAGTGCCGCCTCATCAACGCAAATCAGTGAAGGAGAAAAAATACCTGTTTGAAAAATTTTATAAAAGAAACAAACTTTTTTTTTTTTTTCAAATTTTTTGCACTTTTTTTAATTTATAGCGCAAAAAGTAAAGCGCCCAGTGGCGATTAAATACCACCAAAAGAAAGCTCTATTTGTGAGAAAAAAATGATCAAAATTTCATATGGGTACAATGTTGCATGACCGCGCAATTGTCAATCAAAGTGCGGCAGCGCTGAAAGCTGAAAATTGGCCTGGTAAGGAAGGGGGTATAAGTGCCTGGTAGGCAAGTGGTTAATGTGCCTTTATCTGCACAAACCCGTCTGTGCTCTGAATCGGCCACAAATCTCTTAATAGTGCGATCATCACTTTAAGTTTTCGTGAAATATCTAATGTTTTCATACCTCGTCCAAGGCATTGAACTATTTCACTCTTTTCGGCAGCAGAGAGATCCTTTTTCTTCCCCATATTGCTTGAAAATTGTGCTCTGCTTAATAATGTGGAACACCCTCCTTTAGTAGTTTTTCCTTAAATTGGGCTCACTGGCCAATCTAATTATCACAGGTGTCCGAGATTGTTTTCAGTGATCAAAAGAGCCCTGACACACAATGCCATCCATGAGTTACACTGAAAAACAAAATATTTCATCTTTGTGACACTTAAATAGAATTTGCATAATAATTTGGAACAGGGTGTAGATCAGACCTTGATCTACAATAGGTTTCTTTTCTTTATTTTATAATTTTTTTTTTTTTTACAGTTATGATACAATGTATCTCTCTCTTCCATTCAGAGAGGGAAAAAAACAAGGGGGGGTGGGCTTCACGGTGACAGCCAATCAGAAGCTATCACAGCGATCATGCGACCCCGGAATCGGGAGTCCCGGGTCCCGATCATTAGAATGGGACCCAGGGCTCTCAGTGACACCCTGGGGAAAAAAAGGGGAAAAAAAGGACGTAACTTTAATTTGGGTGCAGCGTTGCATGACCGCGGAATTGTTAGTTAAATTATACGCAACCGCTTCAGTAAGTGCTTCCTGACCGCCCTATAGCAGAAATACTGCTACAGGACGGCACGGCGTGTGTGTATGTGTGTGTGTGTATATATATGTGTATATATATATATATATATATATATATATATATATATGTGTATATATATATATATATATGTGTGTATATATATATATATGTGTGTATATATATATATATATGTGTGTATATATATATATGTGTGTGTATATATATATATGTATGTATATATATATATATGTGTATATATATATATATGTGTATATATATATATATGTGTATATATATATATATGTGTATATATATATATATATAATATAGTAATATGTGATTCATGCTCCCGTGTTTTTCACGCCCCTCCCAGATAGCGTCAGGTTGCTCGTCAGAACAGCAGTAATCACATTTAACCCCTTGATTGCCAGGAACACGCTCATACAAAGTAATCCATTGCTAGTATAGTGTCTGAACGGATCAATATCTTTGATCAGATCAGCACTATACCAGCCTTCACATTAGTATAGTGTCCCCAAAAACACAGCGTTAGCAGGATCAGCCTTGGCACCTGTGTTTATGCTTACCCCCCCCCTTTCTCCCCCAGCAAAAGCAGTGTCAGTAGGTCACTGTCACTTGATACATTGCACAGTGTTCGCAGAATCGACACCCGTACTTCCCCCATTCACTGCCCAACCCGGAATTCAGGTGGAAGCAGCAAATTTAACTACTCCCCTTTATTTTTTGGAGCTGTTGTTCATTGATTGTGGATCAAAGCAATTCATATGCACAACAATTTATCGCCACCAACCCAAATTCAAACCTTACCAGACCATTCGCATGGAAACCCATTACGGTTTCCAAATTTACATTATTTTTTTTTTGGAGCCTAACCCTCAACATGGGCATTACTAAAAAAAAAAAAAAAAAAAATTATTAAATTGTATTGGTCCACAGTCTTGATTAATCATATATCCGTGTTCTCTGCTGCCATGACCAGGCATAGATATGAGAGTATAATGTGTTTTATGCATTTCAACGACAATACAGTCTGTCATCCTCAGGGTGACGCTAAATTTGACCGTCTCCACGAAGTTCGGCTCCTCGTAAATCACTTTACCAAAAATTTACAGATGTCTATACTCCCCAGCAAAAAATCTTTTTTGATGAGTCCCTCATTAATTTTTTTGGCCGCGTTGAAACAATTTCTCCCCAGCAAGCGTGCCAGATATGGGGTCAAGATGTAGAAGACCTCTGAGAGGGCAACAGGGTATACATGTAAGTTTTGGATTTACGAGGGAAAAGACCTGGAGCCCCCCGGATGCCCAGACTACATGGGGAGTAGTGGCAAGATAGTTTGGGACTTGGTGTCATCCTTTTTCCATATGGGGTACCACTTATACGTGGACAATTTTTATTCAAGCGTGCCACTATTTAGACATTTTGTGCAATCTTGGAATTGGTATATGTGGCACCGTGCGACCTAACGTGTGCCCACCATTAGAAGTGGGTGGATGCAGGGCAATATATTCTAATGGTGGGCATACCACACACTTTTTCTGGCAGAGATTTCTTCTCTTTTTCATTCAGCCCACAGGCTGCATACAAAAAAAAAAAAAAATCGCATTTATACCCATGGATCAGCACCATCACTGGACTTTGAATGGTTATACTAGGATGATGCCTACAGCTGCAGGCATCATCCTGGTATAGTTTTTTTCAGCCGGAGATGGGCTTTCATTTAAAAACAATCTTAGTGGCTAATTAGCTGCAGGATTGCTTTTACAAGAAGCGGGAGACTATGCCCCCCCCTCCCCCGATGCCTGCCACGGCCTTCTCGGGCAGTCCCGTGCCATTGGGGGAACCTGAGAATACATCCGGTGTTTCTGCCAGATGACCATAGAGCTGATTGGAGACCGGAATGGTGCCAATCATCTCTATAGCCTAAGAAATTGGAAGCTACGAGCATTTTATCATTTCAGTTTCGCAGGATATAAACAGCCCCATTTGTAAATCGGGAAAGCATCTGATCCCACCGATCTTGGTGAGATTACAGTAGATAATGTAAGGGCAGAAGAGATATCTAGAGTCTAATAGACCCCAGATTTCTCAAAAAAGAATGTATGACCATGCCCATTGAAGTTATAGTGGATATTTGCAGTCCCTGTGATAGCATTAAAAGTGATTAAAAAAAATGAAAGGGACAGTGTAAAATAATAAAAAATCTAAACTTAAAAAAAAAAAAAACCCACCCCTGCGGCCCTGTGCCGGTATGTAAACAGCGTTTGCCCCATGCATGTGAAGTGTCGCCGCAGACATCAAATAGAGGGCAATAATTCTAGCACTAGACGTCCTCTATTGTAAATCTAAAATGGTAGCTTATAAAGGCTTTTAAAACGTTGCCTATGGATATTAAAAATGTATGCAGTTTGTCGCCATTGCACGGGGCATGCGCAGTTTTAAAGCATGTCATGTTTGGTATCTATTTACTTGGCATACCATCATCTTTTGTATTTTACCAAATAATTGGTCAATATATTGTGTTTTTGTTCATTAAAAGTAAAAAAAAGTGTTTTTACATTTGAAAAATTGCTGTGCGATTACTATGTGACATAAAAAATTGCAGCACCCACCATTTTATTCACTAGAGTGTCTGCTTTAAAAAAATATATATAATGTTTGGGGAATCAAAGTAATTTCGAAGCAAAAAAATTTGATTTTTTTTCATGGGAACAGTGTCAGAAAAGGCTTGGTCTTAAGGTGGTTAGAAGAGTCAATGATGTGTGTCATATACTTCTAATGCTGGGCATAAAATGCCCCCACCCCCAAATAGTTTGGGGTGTCTACTTTCCAAAAAGGGGTCGTTTTGACCCCTTTTTGGAAAGTCGACACACCAAACTATTTGCTGAGAGGCATGTTGAGTCAATAGAAGAATTTTTATTTTTTTTTACCACGTTTTTGAAAAATTACAAAAATTGTTTTTTTTTGTTTTTTTTTTACATACAATTGTCTGTTAAATGATTTATTGCTCATACATGCCATGGGTATATGTGGAATTCCTACCCAAAATACATTCTGCTACTTCTCTCGAGTATAGGGGTACCACATGTGAGAGACTTTTTGGCAGTCTAGCCAAGTACAGGACCACAAAATCCAATAAGCACTTTCAGGCTTTTAAAGGGCTTTATCTCCTAGATTGTAAGCTCGAAAGAGCAGGGCCCTCAATCCCCTCATGTTTTGCATTGTATTGGTATTGTTCTGTCACATGTTCTGTCCCCCTTTGTAATGTACAGCGCTGAGTGAACTATTGGCACTTTATAAATACTGTATAATAATAATAATAATTTCACTTCCTGACTACCTATCACAGCTTTGGAAGCCCTGAAATGCAAGGATAGCACCAAACCCCCCAAAATGACCACTTTTTGGAAAGTAGACACCCCAAGGAATTCTATAAGAAGCACGTTGAGTATTTTGCAGATCTCGTTTGTTGCCACAAGTTTTTGGAATATGAAGAAAGAAAACAAAAACATATTTTTTCTTTTCTTGTTTTATATTTCAAAACCTTGTGAGAAAAAATTAGATCTGCAAAATACTCAACATGCCTCTTTTTAAATTCTTTGGGGTTTCTACTTTCCAAAAAGGGGTAATTTGGGGGGGGGGGGTGATGCTATCCTGGCATTTCAGGCTCCTGTATGTAGCTATGCTCCCAAAAAGTTGCACACGTGGTATCCCCATACTCGGTAGAAGTAGCAGAATGTATTTTGGGGTGTAATTCCACATACACCCATGGCTTGTGTGTGAGATCTATAATTTAAATGACAACTTTGTGTAAAAAAAAAAAAAAAAGTTTGTCGTTTTCCAAGAACGTTTGGAAAAAAAAAAATCTTCCATGGACTCAATATGCTTCTCAGCAGATAGCTTAGGTTGTCTACTTTCTGAAAAGGGGTAATTTGGGTGTGTTTGTACTGTCCTGATATATTAGCAGCTCAAGAAATGTGATGGGCAGTCAGAAAGTAAAAGCTGTGTAAACTCCATTATCTATACCATAGTTTGTAGACACTATAACTTTCACACAAAGCAATCAATATACACTTATTGGGATTTTTTTTTTAACCAAAAACATGTAGCAGAATACATTTTGGCCTAAATTTATTACTAAATTTTTAGTTTTTTTTGGATATTTTTTATAACAAATGAGAAAATATTGTTTTTATTTTATTTTTTTGTTTATAGTGCCAATAATAAAAAGCGCACAGATGATCAAATACCACCGAAAGAAAGCTCTATTTGTGTGAAAAAAAAGAACGTAAATTTAATTTATGTACCCTATTGCATGACTGTGCAATTGTCAGTTAAACTAGTGCAGCGCTGTACAGCAAAAAAATGGTGTAAATTGCAGTATCTATACCATAGTTTGTAGACGCTTTAACTTTCACACAAAGCAATCAATATACACTTATTGGGATTTTTTTACCAAAAACATGTAGCAGAATACATTTTGGCCTAAATGCATGACTAACTTTGAGTTTATTATGTATTTTTTTTATAGCCGAAAGTAAAAAATATTTTTCTTCAAAGTTTTTGGTCTTTTTTTACTTATAGTGTGAAAAATAAAAAGTGCACAGGTGATCAAGTACCACGAAAGAGAGCTCTATTTGTGTGAAAAAAAGATCCTAAATTTCGTTTGGGTGCAGCATTGCATGACCGTGCAATTATCATTTGAAATAGTGCAGCGCCGAATAGCAAAAAGAGGCCTGGTCATTAAGGGGGGTAAATCCTCAGGATGGCAAGTGGTTCATTTATTTCCTGAATAAGCTGTACTTTTATTTCCAGCATAATACTTTTATATACACTGCATTTCCCAGTGTAACAAAATGACTTTCAATCTGTAAAACTACTCCACTTAATTTTTTTCGGATTTTTCCTAAAATAAGGTTTTCTAGAAAAAAAACGGAACAAAGTTTTTTCCATGGCTTCAAAATTTCTGAAAAATGTTAAATCTTTATTAAAATTCTTAAAGAAACCTTATTGTGCCTGCTCTTAAACTATGGATTTTGTAGTAGAGATGTTGGGAAGGTACTAAATAGAGCAGATTAGCAGGAAAACATAAGAATGGTTGCTGGGTGCTAATATGTAGGGCCACTGTGCTATATTCTATTTTTTTCTTCCAGTTTCATCAAATGCAGAATTCCTTGTTTGGCTGTGTTTTTTTTTTTTTTTTTTTTTTTGTAGAATGTTGTATTTGTTGCTTTTTTTTCCCTTCTGATTTTCTATTTGAATCACTTGATAGCTCCATAGTTGGACTTTAGTTACTGTGTATACATCAACCCACAGGGGAAATATAAACCAGCAGAATATAAAGTTAGCACTGCTGCAACCTTAAATGTACCTAACCTTTCATGGTAGAAAATCCAACTGCCCTTTTTGAAGAGAAAAACATTTTGTATACTGATAACCAAATGGTATAGATATTACCCATGGCTTCATAGGCAATACAGGGAAACATACTAAGTGCTGCCAATGGAGGCTTTTTGTAGTTGTGTTAATGCCTAGGCTGTAAGGAACATTCTGAGCGGTGTAGTTGGAAGTATAGGGGGCATGTATTTTGCTTCACTTCAGCATTGAAAAATGGATATATTTGAAATTCTCTCAGCAGTTTATGCAGAAAGTCTTCTTTTAAAATGCAGTGGGCACATGACTTGTCACCAATATTGCCTGTGGGCTTCCTGCAGCTGATTTTCCCATTACTGATTTCCCATTCCTTGTTCAGTACTATCTCTGTGTGGAGGCACCCATCTTTGTAAAGTAAAAGATTCTCCCATGACTAGTTATCTGATAACTAGTACATCAAGGAGCAATAGGAGAGATGCAGATGTCACAGGTCCACTGAATAAATTAACATTTCTAGCTGTTCCCTATACCATAGAAAATCTTCATTTTTGGAAATGTCAGAGAGAAAAATGGAGCGTCAAGCCCACTTATCTCAGTGGAGAATAAAAGGGGATAGAAAAAGATTTCTTACCTGCCTGATCAAATTTTCCCCATTATATTTGCTGGCTAGCTGATGCCTTAGCTTCTTGTAGACATGCAGTTGATAGTCCCGGCCCAAAGCAACATGATTAAGAAGTTGTCATCTTATGTTCATGCAAAGCTTTATGCCTAGTACACACAATTGGAATATCGGATGTCAATTTTTGTGCTTGTCCCTTTGGATAATTTTGCATTAACTGTTGTGGTTGGCTCTCAAAAGCTGTGTACTAATGAATAGATCAGGCGATCACTCCGAATGCGTTTTATTTTTTTGCCCGATATTCTCATCGTGTGTTCTAGGCACTATTGTTATGAGAGAAACATTTTTAGTACTTTCGAAAGTTGTGTTTTTAAGGAAATTTGAGTAAACATAGGCCACCGTTGTTGGCCAGCCTTCTAAAAATGCAAATGTGTTCGCTGTATTCCTATAATAATATTTTCAGTACTTTGTTTTATTGACCCACAACAAGACTGCAGTTTGAGAATTCTTTTTGGGCAACTAGAATTTTTAGAAGGAAATATGCAATGGAAAAGCACATTTCTCCCACTCTTACAAGTGTTTCCTTTAGGATCTGCGTTTGTAAGCCATCCTTTGATGCTTAATTATTAGGGTACTGATATGCTGTCCTTCTTCTTTTTTTTTTTTTTTTTTTTTTTATTTGCCTATTACCATGCCAGTTTGGGAGTATTGAATCACTTGATGGTTTGAGACCCTAAGCCTAGGTTCTCACATATATGCGATGTGGGAAACACAGCAAATTCCATGTGTATCCCACACCGCATTTAAATCGCATTGCATTCATGCGATCTACTGCGGGTGACAATGTTAAATTATTGACACTCCAAAACAGGTCACAAAACGCAGTGCTATTGCAGGATTCTCATCGCATGGGTGTAAACACCCATGCAATCTTATTCCAGTGCAGCAAAAGAAAGCATTTTACGTGTAAAGTGAATTGAGCCCATACAAAATGAGTGAGCTAAAATCGCACTGCAAAGAATCGCATGTGATTTGAGTAGGAATGCAATCCAATTCCTATCTAAATCACATGCGGTATTCTGTACAGAAGTGTGAACCCAGGCTAAAGTGCTAACTATAAAGTGCTATGATCATTCTTACCTCGGGAAAGCATTGGCTCTGTTTCTGTAATTAATTGCAGAGGATATTATGCTTTTGAAACTTCAAGTAGAACTATATGCAAAGCATTTTAAAATTCTGGATAATGTAAGGGAGGGTTATGACCCCTGTCCGGATTTTTTGACACCTGTGTCTCATTAGGGGAATTCTCTTTCACTTTCGGTCCCATAGCCAAAACAGGGAGAAGAAATCCCTGCAAATTAAGGTAATCCCTTGTGCCTCCCTAGGTCACCAGAACTAGTGTCTCCATTGGAAGAATCCAACCCCCCCCCCCCCCCCGAAAAAAAATTTAAAAAGCATTTTTTGTGTGAGTTCATATTTGTGATCGCTGTGGGCTGCTGTAAATGAGCACAAACAGTCCTGCCCCTGCTGCAGCCTCTAACCTTGCTGAACCCCTTCCAGCCAACTGTGTGCACATGTGGCCTCACGGAAGTGGGTCTTTTTATGTGGGACCGCATATATGCGTACAGGGCGCTCCCAGCACAGAGAACGGGCTCTCACCAACAATTTGTTCCGGGTTACCTGATTGCTATGATAGCCTCTGGTCAGTCACTGTGAGCCTACCCCTATGTTTACTTCCTCTTCTGAAATAAAGTGGAGCTCCAGGCTCCCACAAAAAAAATTTAAAGTCAGCAGCTACAAATGCTGTAAATAAGGACACTTACCTGTCCAGGGATCCGGGGATGTCCTCACTCGAGCTGATTTTTCAATGGGCTTCGGGTGCAGGTGCCGGCATCTTAAGTAAGGGAAACTGGTAGTGAAGCCTTGCTGCTTCCTTTGGACTTTTGGCTCAGATGGCTGCGGTGGGTCTGTCAAAACCAAGTCCCCGGGTCAGTTCATGGTCAGGTTCAAAGGTCACAGTCAGTATATTTTGGGGAGAATTTTTTTTTTCTTTTTAAATTTGTATATTTTAGGCAGGATTAAAAAAAAAAAAAGCAAAATGTGCACCATTGTTTCTGGACCCTACTACAGGTACAGACAACAACTAACACACCTATGTGGTATCGCTGCGATCCTCAGGAGCAGGAGAATTTACTTTGGGTTGTTCTTTAATGGTAAATTATGGTGAGAAATATACAGCTAACATTTTACAAAAAAATATTTTTTATTACTATTTTGGGCCAGTTTTCCTTTGATAAAAAAAAAAAATTAGGAGATATTCATTACTATTTACCACCAAGAGAGAGCCCAATTTCTCCTGAAAACAACAAGGTATAATCCATTAGAATGCACAAAGTTGCGATGACGTGTACAGTTTTCCTTACATGTCAAAGTTGCAAAATTGTGCTTGGGCCTTAACATTTGTTTTTCTCCATCACTAAGCAGTAAGGGGTTTGGTTTTTTTTGGAACATTTGTCTGGAAATGGGAAATTCTGAAAAATTCTCCAGAGCATTCGAAAATACCATTATGCATTTCATATGAAAACCCCAAAATCTTTGCTGTATTGTCATACCAATGTTTTGAGTCCTAAGTTTGATTTCAGGATGCACATGCCCTTTACAATAAACATGATTTTTGACCAAATGAAAACCACATTCACAGTTGTAATATTAGTAAAAAAAAAAATTCGTCTTCTCTCTTTT
The DNA here is from genome assembly GCF_062004578.1 of Staurois parvus. Classification (NCBI taxonomy): domain Eukaryota; kingdom Metazoa; phylum Chordata; class Amphibia; order Anura; family Ranidae; genus Staurois; species Staurois parvus. Next base: position 1,953,910 of record NW_028318002.1, read on the forward strand.
TTGTCACTGCAGTTGAAAGCCGATTTGACCCCAATAATTAGAAAACTGAATTTTCCAAATACAAATATTTTTGAAGGAAATTCTTAGATTTTCAATGGAATGTTCATATTAAAATCTTTTGTTAGAACAGTATTTCTTGCCATAATTGAGTCAACTAATTTTGTTTGAAAGCCCTTAAAATTTTGTCTAAATCTGCTGTCTGAACTGAATCCCAGACATATGTTAAACAGTGTTCATTACAAACGTACGATTTTCCCAAACAAAAACTGCATTTCTTAACTGTTAGAAAAAGGAATGAGCACCCTGAAAACAAATCCATTACAGTGACTGGCCTCAGGTGATAGACAGAGATGAAACCAATCCTTCTACATATCTTGTATAGTCTGCTTCTCTACATCTGTTCAAAGTCCAGAATTTATAAAGCTTGTCTGGGATTTAAGAGCTGAAATTACACACTGCAGAGCTCAGTAGAGCTGAGTAGAGGGAAGAGGACCCCCCCCCAATATACTCACTGGTACTGAGCTGAGGCTTTCACTTGCAGGCTGTGTGCTGTATCCCTCTCCTCTGTCACCTTTTTATATACTGGTGTCTGGAAAACATGTCTGAAATGACTCATGCTGATAGCAGGGGAAGGAGGCATCAGACAGATATGCTGTTGATTGAGACAAGTACACACTATAAAGGGATATGCTTTGTTCATATTTCATGTCGGAGGTTTACAGCCATTTTAAGTCTCATTGCTGAAGGAGGGGGAAATTGATGAAAACTTTAACCTGCCTTCAGAACATGTCCGATCTCAAGTCTGTGCCCATGCACACTAAAGGTTGCCTTTAATTATGTTGCTATTCCTGTAAAATGCCATGTTTTTAGCAAAAGGTCCTTTTTAACTGCAAAAGACGGGTCATTATTATTATTATACAGTATTTATAAAGCGCCAATAGTTCGCTCAGTGCTGTACATTACAAAGGGGGACAGAACAATAACAATACAATGCAAAACATGAGGGGATTGAGGGCCCTGCTATTTCGAGCTTACAATCTACGAGGGAGGGGATGGTGGCACAGGAGGAGATAGCTGTGGGGGATGGAGTGGTAGGAAGAGTGGAGGAGGTTGGCAAGTTAGCAGGGGGCGGGGTAGGCTTCCCTGAAGAGATGGGTTTTCAGGGTGTGCCTAAAGAAGAGGAGAGTAGGTGATAATCTGATGGGTTGGGGCAGGGAGTTCCAGAGGATGGGTGACACCCTGGAGAAGTCCTGGAGGCGGGCATGGGAGGAGGAGACCAGGGAACTAGAGAGAAGGAGGGCTTGTGAGGAGCGGAGTGTGCGTGCTGGGCGGTACTTGGATATTAGGTCAGTGATGTAGTTCGGGGCAGTATGGTGGACGGCTTTGTACGTCCGTGTTAGGATTTTGAATTTGATCCGTTGCGCAATCGGAAGCCAGTGGAGGGATTGGCAGAGGGGGGTGGCGGAAATGGAGCGGTTGGAAAGGTGAATGAGTCCGGCAGCCGTATTCAGGATTGACTGAAGCGGGGATAGCCAGCGGTGAGGCAGGCCAGTGAGGAGGGAGTTGCAGTAGTCGAGTCGTGATATGATGAGGGAGTGGATGAGCTGTTTAGTGGTTTCTGGGGTTAGGAACGTGCGGATTTTGGCGATGTTGCGGAGGTGGAGTCTGCACTTGGTTGTTAAAGATTGGACTTGGGGCTGGAAGGATAGGTTGGAGTCCAGAATGACACCAAGTACTCTGGCCTGCGGGGCAGGTTTGATGGTGGCGTTGTTGGATGTGATGGAGAAGTCAATGGGGGTGTGGTGTCTGGGCTGGGGGGAAGACAAGAAACTCGGTTTTGGAGAGGTTCAATTTAAGGAAGTGGAGCGACATCCAGTCTGATATGTCGCTCAGTAGGTGTGTGATTCGGGCGGAGACTGAGGTGGGGGGTTGAGAGATAGATTTGTGTGTCGTCGGCATATAGATGGTAGTTGAAGCCGTGAGAGTGTATGAGTTGGCCAAGGGAGGAGGTGTAGATGGAGAAGAGAAGGGGCCTGAGGACGGAGCCTTGAGGGACCCCAACAGAGAGGGGGAGTGAGGGGAAGGTGGTAGCATTATAGGTAACGCTGAAAGAGCGTTGTGACAGGTAGGATGAGAGCCAGGAGAGAGCAGAATCTCTGAGGTCAAGGGAGTGTAGTTTTTTGAGGAGGAGGGGGTGGTCGACTGTGTTGAAGGCTGCGGAGAGGTCAAGGAGTAGGAGCACTGAACAGTGGCCATTAGCTTTGGCGGTTAGCAGGTCGTTGGAGAGTTTAAGTAAGGCAGTTTCGGGGGAGTGTACGGGACGGAAGCCAGACTGTAGGGGATCGAGGAGGTTGTTGTCGTTGAGGTGAGAGCTCAGGCGGGTGTAGACTAGGCGCTCGAGGAGTTTGGATGTAAATGGGAGCAGGGAGATGAGTCTGAGGTTGTTCGGGTTATTGGGGTCCAGGGAGGGCTTTTTAAGTATGGGGGTGATGTGTGCATGTTTCAGAGGGGAGGGGAAAGTGCCGGAGGAGAGGGAGAGTTTAAAGATGTGGGTGAGGGAGCATAGGATGGAGGGGGAGGGAGGTCGTAGGAGTTGAGGGGATAGGGTTGAGGGGGCAGGTGGTGAGGCAGGCATCAGAGAGGATCTTGGAGACTTCCTCGATGGTAGTAAGGTCAAAGGTGTGGAGTGTTGGGGGGGCTTCAGTATGAGGAATGTAGGGTGGGGTGGAAGTGGAGGTCAGAGCAGTGGTGGGGCCGTGGGAGAGGGGTGATGAGGGGGTAGCTGAGTGAGGGGGAACGGGTTGGAGGGAGTTTGAGCAGCGACAAAGTCCCTGTGGGTTATGTCGAGGGTGAGGGGGGATGAGGGGGTAGCTGTGTGAGAGGGCATGTGAGTTGCGGCGATGTCCTTGCGCAAGGTGTCAATCTTGTTTTTGAAGTGATTGGCAATCTCAAGGGCGGTGAGTGAGGTGCTGGGTGGAGGTGGGGGTGGAGAGAGTAGAGAGTTGAAGGTGGAGAAGAGTCGGCGAGGATTGGAGGAGAGGGCCTTGATGAGGGTCAGGAAGTAGGCTTGTTTGGCAGCATGGAGGGAGGAGGTGTAGGTGTGGAAAGCAGATTTGTATCGGGTGAAGGCTTGTTGGGATTTGGTTTTGCGCCATAGTCGCTCCAGGGCACGACTGTGTCGTTTGAGGGTTTTGGTGTGATCAGTCTGCCAGGGCTGGAGCGGCCGGGGTCTGATGTTGCGTGTGGTTAAAGGCACTAGTGAGTCAAGGGCTGTTGACAGCGCGTTGTTGTAGGCAGTCATAGCCAAGTCAGGGCAGGACAGGGGGAGGATGCGGTCGTGGAGTTGATCAGCTGCAGAGTGGAGGGGGGCAGGGTTACGGTTGCGGAGGTTACGGCTGGTAGTAGTGTGACATTTGGAGGATGAGGAGATAGAGAAGGGTCATCAGCTTGGCTGTGCTGTATACTTTAGATGTGTACACTCAGGACTAGCTGCACAGATATATAAAACCCTTTTGTCAGGTAAACTGCTCTCATATATGTATTTAGGCCATGTATTTAGCTGTTTGCCTAATATTGAGCTTTAAGTGAATTGATTTGGGTTATTTAAGATCATGTTTTTAGAGCCCTATGAGTGGGATTGATTTGTTTAGTTATATTGATTTGGTATTTCTACTACATGAGCTATTTTAGAAGGGTAAAACGATCTAGTTACATAACATGAGTTCCAGTACATGCTTATCAATATTGGGAAAGAATATTCATTAAATCAGGATATTGGTAAAGGATACAAAGAAATGCTCATACTGAGAACTTTTTTGTTGGTAAAGTTTTCAAGTTTGGTGCAGGCAAACCTATAAGATTGCAGACTTCATATAACATATAAATGCTAATGGTTTGGTGTGCTAAGGTTAGGTTCATTGTGAGTTTTTGACCCTTAGCTTGGGTTTTAATGCTGGTTTTTACTGCTGTGATGGGGCACTATGGGATGTGTTTACCAGTAAATAGTAAGGCTGACCTCTAGCTTTACCTTCAGTTTTGCACTATTGTACAGGCCCCTCTCCTGCATCAAAGCTTACTCTAATGTCTCTAGACACTGTGAGCTTCTCACAGGATGCATTAGAAGCTGCAGCAAGTCAGGGTATGCCTCATTTCCTGGGTAGAGGACATCCAGCATTTGCCAGCCTCATGCAAATGTGTCTGCTCAGGAGCGCTCTCCTCCAACCTCCTCCCAGGAGCCAACACACTGCTACCGGTAGCAGACAAGGCTTGAGAGGAATACTAAGGCAGGGTGCATGGATTATTTCAGGAAGCTATTTACAGCACCTTGCCAGCCCCTCCTACCAGCCATGATTTTTCTGCATTGCACAGAAAAGCACAGAGACCAAGTAATGACATTATTGGTCAAAAATATAGTATGTAAAGAAAACGGGCAGGTTATTTAACATGCTGCTGAGAGGGAGGAGAGGAACCAGAGAACACAAAATATAAGCAGAATAAATTTGTCGTTTTTAAAACAACTCCAGGCAGACACTAAATACTTTATGTGAATTGTCTCACCTACCAAATTGTAACAATTTGTCAGTTTGATTATTTATATGTATATATAATAGTCTAATTCAGCCTGGTATTGCAAAACACCTGCTGTATTCAGTATATATCCAGTATTACCCCTGCACTGACATACATACAAGAGCGGGTTTCTAGTCAAAGGCTAAAGGTTCAAAATGTTTGACGGTATCTTTATGTGAATGGTAGACTGGACAGAACCAAGTAATTTTCAAACAGTATAAACTTTGTTTGGTTTCTGTGCTGGGTACATTCTTATGCGGTCACACATCAGTTGATTTCCTTGTCTGCATTTTTCATTGACTGTTGAGACCATAGATAAAACTGAAATGTCTTTGTTGGAGGGGACTTAAGAGATTTTGTATAAAAGAGCAAGAAACTGAGAGGGGGGGGAATCAGTTTTACAAGATCCTACAAGTTGCATGCAGCAGAGTCAATGCCGTAAACAGTTTTTTTTCATTGGTAATTTTGCTATGTATGCTCAATTTTAATCTGCTGTATACTATTTTATAACCTGGTCTTTTTATCCTGTGATCCAGGCTAAAAGGTGACATAGGTTATGTATGATTTTTGTAGGTAAAGCTGAACTCTGGGCTGAAAAAAAAAATACCATTGTAACAGGACCCCCCACACTGCAAGGGTTAAATGCTTGTTAAGTCTAGGTGGTACGGAAGGCGTACTACTTACTCCTTATTACTTTTTCCTTGCAGGATCCCTCTGTCTGTGAAATGGTTCCTGCAGCCTTTTCTTGAGTTGCGCATGGCTGCAAGTGCATGCTTGCCACCTTCACCTGCAATACAGGGCTCATAGCTCTGCATTGTATGTGATAATGTAGAGGGACCTCCTGGAACTTCAGGGAGAAGAGGAGAGCACCCAGCGTGCTGGAACAGGCATTCAGGGTAATACTGCCTGTTCATCTATATCCTAGACATAATGAACCCTTGCAATGTGGGGTATGAGTTGAACTTTAAGCAGCACAGTTTTGTCCAGAGTACACATCTGATTGCAAACAGAAGAAGATGCATGGTACTAATGTGGTACTTTGTGTTCATCTGTAAGCCTGGGTTATAGGACACTGTGCAGACACAGTGTGTGCCTGTATTCCTTAGTCTGTTCAGTCTGAGGCAAGATGCAGCCTGTGCTTGAGCAATGGGGCATATTCAAGAGGCGTTTGGGTGGGGTGTGTGCCAGAGGCAGGCTGTGATTTGTTGGGGTTGGTCAGTCAACATGTATTGGCACATGATCAAGTACTAATCTCTCAGTTCTGCATCGGGCATAGCCCATCCAGTAACGTAATTTCCCATATTTAGGTAATAAAAGCACGGGTATCCCTGGACCGTTTGTTTACATTTGCCTTATATTTGACTCCCCTGGCCGACAACTGAAATTCCCAGTTGGGGTTAGAGCACTGTGCAGGAACCAGGCACATAACTTGACGGCTTCCCAGCATAGACATACTTGCTCTGAGTACTGCCATCTCTCTGTACATTAGCTCAAAGCAGGTCTTCATTCAGGTCTTCTTCTTCAGTTTGCTAATCTGGGAACTAGCTATAATTCTTTAGGAATCTGTCACTGCCGTAGCAACAGGTTCTTGAAATGGCGGTAGTAAGAAGTACCTGAATTTGTCTCCTGTTATGGTAATGTTAGCACAACTGGTGCAAATGTTTTCCTGAATTAGGAAAATTACAGCCAGAAATATATTGTAAAGGCTTTATTGAATTCCCAGAATGTGTTTAAAGGGGAAAAAATATATATATTAAATATATATATATCAACCCACCTAATATTGAGTAGGTTCCCATTTTGCCCCCAAAACAGCGACTGATTGAGGCATGGATACAATTAGACCTCTGAAGGTATGCTGTGGTATCTGGCCCCAAGCTGTCAGTAACCAATCCTTTAAGTCCTGTAAGTTGCAAGGTCATTTCAAAAGCATCCCACACATGCTTGGTTAGATTGACATCTGGAGAATTTGAAGGCCAAGTCTACACTTCAAACTTGTTGTGTTCCGCAAACCATTCTGGAACCATTTTTGCAGCGTGGCAGGGCATATTATTCTGTGTCAAGTAACATCCACATGAATGGCATGTTTCCCAGCAGAACATTGCCCAAAACATCACACTGCATCTGTCAACTTACCTTCTTCCCCATACTGCATCCTGGTGCCATCTCTTCCCCAAGTAAGCGGCACATATGTACTCCGCCATCCACATGATGTAAAAGATAATGTGATTCATCAAACCAGTTCACCTTCTTCCATCGCTTCGTTGTCCAATTCTGATGTTCGCATGCCCATTGTAGGTGCTTTTGGCTGTGGACACTGGTCCGCATGAACCTGGCCTGTTGCTAAGCAGCCCATAGGCAACAAACTGTGATGCTCATTTTTTTCTGCTTTCAATACATAAACTTCAGGCACAACATTTAACGTTTAATTACTGCCTAATATACAGTTAGGTCCATATATGTTTGGACACAATCACAATTTTTATACTTTTGGCTCTGTATGCCACCAGAATAATTTAAAATGAAACAATCTAAATGAATTTGAAGTGCAGACTTTCAGTTTTAATTCAAGGGGTTGAACATAAATATCTAGTAAAATTTTAGGAACTGCAACCGTTTTTATACACGATCCCTCCACTTTCAGAGGCTCAAATGTAATTGGACAAATTAATATTATCATAAATAAAATGTTCATTTTTAATATTTTGTTGAGAATCCTTTACTGGCAATGACTGCCTGAAGTCTGGAACCCATGAACATTACCAAAGACTGGGTTTCCTTCTCTCGGATGGTTTGCCAGGCTCTAACTGCAGCTGCCTTCACTGTTCTTTGTTTGTGGGACTTTCTGCCTTTAGTTTTGCCTTCAGCAAGTGAAATGTATGCTCAATTGGGTTGAGATCAGGTGATTTACTCAGCCATTGCAGAATATTCCACTTCTTTTTCTTCAAAAGCTCCTGAGTTGCTTTTACAGTGTGTTTTGGATCATTGTCCATCTGTACTGTGAAGTTCCACCCAATCAACTTTGCTGCATTTGGCTGAATCTGGGCTGACAGTATATCTCTAAACACTGCAGAATTCATCCAGCTGCTTCGGTCTTCTGTCACATCATCAATAAACACCAATGACCCAGTGCCACTGGAAGCCATGCATGCCCATGCCATCACACTGCCTCCACCATGTTTTACAGATGACGTTGTGTGCTTTGCATCATGAGCTGTTCCAAGCCTTCTCCACACATTTTTTCTTCCCATCATTCTGGTACAGATTAATCTTAGTTTCATCCGTCCAAAGAATGGTTTTCCAGAACTGATCTGGCTTTTTTAGATTTTTTTGGCAAATTCAAATCTGGCTTTTCTATTCTTCAGGCTTATGAATGGTTTGCACCTTGTGGTGAATGCCCTCTGTATTTGCTCTCGTGAAGTCTTCTCTTGATTGTAGACTTGGACAATGATACGCCCACCTACTGGAGAGTGTCCTTCACTTGTCTGTATGTTGTGAATGGGTTTTTCTTTACCATAGAGAGGATCCTGCGATCATCCACCATTGTTTTCTTCCGTGGACGTCCATGCCTTTTTATGTTGCTGAGCTCACCGGTGCATTCTTCTTTCCTCAGAATGTACCAAACTGTTGATGTGGCCACTCTTAATGTTGCTGCTGTCTCTCTGATGGATTTGTTTAGTTTTTGAAGCCTTACAATGGCCTGTTTCACTTGCATAGACAGGTGCTTTTGAATGCATGATGTAGGTTCACAGCAATAGATTCCAAATGCAAATATCACACTGAGAATCAACTCCAGACCTTTTACCAGCTTAATTGATAAAGAAACATCTTTTGGTTCAATTGAACAGCCATGAAACCGCTTTTGATTCAATTGTCCACTTACTTTTGGTCCCTTGAAAAAGGGGTGATTGCTACTCTTAAAAGCTGTAATTCCTAAACCCTTCCTCCAATTTGGATGTGCATACCTTCAAATTAAACCTGAGAGTGTGTACTTTCAGCTCACATCCATTATATAACTGTAGTTTGAATATGTTTTGGTAAATACCTGAAAATACTAAAATTGTGCCTGTGTCGAAATCTATATGGACCGAACTTTATCTCAACGACTTTCAGATGCCATTGTAACAAGATAATCATTGTTCACTTAATCTGTGAGTGATCCTAAAGTTATGGCTGAGTGGAATATAGATAGATACTGTATATGCTGTATGTGTGTGTATTGATTTATTTATATTTTTATATCAATAATGATTTTCCCATACTTTCAGCCTGTAAAACATTGGAAAATGTGCATATTTTACAGAATTGCACTAAAGAGGTTTTTTTAATATTTTGTCTGCTTTAAGTTTTATAGTTTTTTGTTAACAATACTTTTCATTGTTCCTGTGGGTCTGTGCGTTAGGTTCCTGTTGGTCTCTGCGTTTTGTAGGCAGCATATCTTTACAATTAAAGTTGCTTTAAATAACCTTTTTTTTTTTTTCTTTTTCTTCAGCTTCCAATTAAAGCCGGGCAGCAGAATACACACACCAAAGTCAGTATGGAGCACAACAAAGAGTGTCTCATAAACATTTCAAAGTACAAATTCTCCCTGGTCATAAGTGGACTTACACACATTTTAAAAAATGTAAACAACATGGTAAGCATCTAGAGCATGGTTACAAAAAATATTGCATTAATTGATGTGAAAGTGTTACTAACTCCACAACAGTAAAATAATTCTGTATATGCAGTAAAGCATGCTTGTTATACTCACTGTGGAACCTAAGGGGGTTATCCTCTGCATTGTGCAAAAAGTCTGTTTTTATCCTTTATTCTCTTTTACTCCCCTTTTTCAAGCAATCGCCATTTATCTCCAGACTGAACCGTAGGCATGCACATGCTCAGTTTGGTGTATTTTGCTAGAGAAGTTGTTTTGTTCTTGGGAGAGTGCATGTGATTAGCACAGGATCAATCCGCACTGTCCAGACAGGGCAAGGGATTTCCATCCTCCTAGAGCAGAAAGAAAACTCCTCCTACAAGCTTTAGCTAGTGCTGGGCTGGACACTGATAGAAGTCACAAGAGTGCTCTAACTGCTGATGAGAAAAGGTATTTTCAAAGGTATATTGAAATGTTCTTGTTTTGCAGATGGAGATTTTGCTTGCTGTGCCACCTGTTGAAAAAAAATTAGCATTGCCCCTTAATATTTTTTTTGATTTTTCCCATCTGGCAGTCTTGTGATTTATACCGAGCAGCTTGTATCTTGACCTTCATTTCAGCAGCAGAGCGGCTTGATTACGAAAACACCCTAGCCTGCTTATTGGACAATAAAGATGTAGCCGCACATTTATGTTTCATCTTGTCGTTATTTTGTTTACTTCCTAGCACATGTGCACTGCAGCAGAGCCTGATTAGCTCAGACTGCTGGTACCCCTACCACCCCACCCCCCATATTCCTTAAAACTGAACTACTTAATGTAGAACTACTGGCAAAACCTTTTTTTTTTTTTAAATTTTGGATAGAGTATGAGAGGCTTCCTGTCCCATAGCCAAAATATTAATTGGGTCAATATCCTTGCAAAGTAAGGGAATTTCTTAGGGATCCCCAGTCACTAGAACTAGTGTCCCCATAGGAAAATTTCCCCTCTATTACTTTTTTGGGGACAACCCAAAATTTGGTGTTTTCTTTTACTTGCAGTTTCCATGAAAATGGTAAGCAGGACAAATAGGGTGAATCTTCCTAATGGGGCACAGAGTTCAATAAAAAAAAACAATAGGTGTTCTAATCCATCTGCACTCTGTTTTGCCTTTAGTTACACTTTGCTAAATATATGAGCAGGAAGTATATTTAAGGCTACATCCACCTTTTTGTTTAAAAAAAATAAATGCCCTTTTTTTCGCTGTGTCAGATGGGACTTGTAATTGATTCACTTACAGATCACTGTGAACGAATGATGCGGCTGTATAGGTGGAGCCCCCTGCTTTTAAATGTTACAGCGGATGCAGGAGAGAGCAACCCCTGGCTGCTAACAGCAGAGGGGGATTCTGGGGATGAGTGGGGGTTCATAGCAACATATGTTACACCTTAAATACAGACATGACATGTAACATATTGCTAAAGGCAAACTTGGCTTTTAATGTAGAAGAAACATAATATGCCTTAATCTTCTTCCCAGCTTGTTTGCAATGTACAGTAGCTTGCACATGCACAGCCCAGGTTACAATTTTGGCATCTGCCAAGATGAATGAACTCCCACTCGTGTGAGGGTCATGTCATTCTGGTCTGACCAATTAAAAGGACCCAAAGTTCAGAACCTGCAGGGAGGCCAGCCAAAGATGGTAACGCTAGTTACTTCTTTAACTGAGGTCACATGCATAGGTATGTGGTAATGTGATTGGTCACTGTGGGAGCCTGGATGAGTTCCCCCCCCCCACCCCTTTTTTAGGGCATTTTGTTTTTTCAAATCAAAGGGGTAAACCTGGTCAATGTGTAAATGAATATGAACTTTATTTCGGTCAACATATAAATTGGGGAAGAAATCATTTCCAACCTTTGTGGCTGAGGGCATGTGCCAGGCTGAAGAGGACATCTAGGCACTTGTGTTTATAGAAAAACTTGATTGCTGATTTCCTGGGCAGTGTTCAGTGTCCTCGGCTTTGTCTAGTCATGTGCTTATTCTCAGTGATGCTCTTGTAAAATGGATTTACTTTTGCACTATATTGGCTTGTCTGTTTGCACTTTTTAAACTGTGTAAAATGTATACTTATATTGAGAGCTCCAAATGTTTTCTGAACTATATTTTTAAATTTGTAGAGGATATTTGGAGAAGCTGCTGAAAAAAATTTGTATTTGTCTCAACTGATTATATTGGATACACTGGAAAAATGTCTTGCAGGGGTGAGTATTTGTTTAATTTATGTTCAGTTTTGTGAATGGTTTATACCTTTTTGAATTTGAAACTTGGTTTTTGTACCTAAAACACCACACTATAGACATTAGTAGGTATATTTGCATGTACTGATTTGAGTAGTACAATGTTCTTAGCATTAATATAATTTATTGGGAGCTCAGTATAGTTACACAGGTAGATGATTAAATTTGTACATTACACTAGTGCTTCAGGTTTTTGCGTATAGAGGGCTTTAAGTTTAATGATCAAATACTAATCAGATGCTGTTCAAAAGATCAAGTGGGGGAAGGAATCTGCATTCTTCAATTGATCAGTGATCATTGCCAGACCTTGCTGCAGAAGTGCTTAAACTTGTTACTTTTCTTCTTCATTGTTCCTAGTTGCTATTCTTCATCTTGCTAGCTATTGGATGTGTTGGGAAGGGAGAACGGTCTTGCTTTTAAACAAAATGAACTACTAATTGCTCATTACAAATTTACCTTCGTTCTTGTTTTTAGAGGCTTCACCTGTGAGGGGAAAAAAAAATAAATGCACATATTTTTGCAGAAAAAAATGTACATTATTATTTGCCCATTATTATTGGACCAGAAGTTTTCATGCGTCTTCAACATAGGTTTTCATACTTCTGGGTGTGGAATGGTGTGTCCTTTGCTGACAACTGTAGTTCTGTTGCAAAGCCCTACTGTGTGTTCTGCAGAATCTAGGGTTCAGCAGGAGAAACCATAGCAGCCAGCAGAGGAACGTACTATTCTAGCAGTGGTTTTATCAGATCAGTGTTGGAGCAAATGGGCCTTCAGACAGGTAAGTATAATTCTGCTTTCTTCATAGTAAACCTCCCTTACAGGGTCACTTTAGAGCAGTGTTTCTCAACTCCAGTCCTCATGGACCCCCAACAGGTCATGTTTTCAGGATTTCCATTATTTTGCACAGGTGATTTGATCAGTTTCACTGCCTTAGTAATTACCACAGCTGTTTCATCTGAGGGAAATCCTGAAAACATGACCTGTTGGGGGTCCATGAGGACTGGAGTTGAGAAACACTGCTTTAGAGTAACATTTAGCTAACAGGTTTACTTCAAAGAGGTGCCTGCTGTTAACTTTATTAGCTAGAAAAGTGGGTGTCTATCTGATTCAGTTTTACCTAGTTACTAGGGCCTGACTGATAACATCTGTGTTAAAGTATATGTCCTGCCAAAACCTTTTTTTTTTCTTGGTTTTGCATAGTGTAGGACAGTGGTGGGCAACTGTGGCCAACAGCGGCTGTTGTGTAGCTACATGTCCCATGAGGCATTGCAAGACTGATAGTTACAAGCAAGTGGCAGAGGCATTGATGGGACTTGTAGTTCTGCAACAGCCAGAGGGCTGCAGTTTGCCCACCCCTGGTGTAGGAAATGTTAGGCCCCCTGTCAGGTTTTAAAGAAGTTTTCCAGGTATGGATATTTTTACATAGGCTTGGACCAATGTAACTATGAATAACCCATACTTGTTGGATCCCTCTAAAAGCTGGAAATCACTGTAGCAGTTCCACTAGCACCTGCATTTTGTGCTGAGCAGCAGTCCTGCTGCATTGTGAACACAGATGGATGTCCATGAGCACAGGCGCCATTCAGAGAATCCTCTGCATTTTCTCAATTAATGTTCTGATTGGACGAGGTGGAGAGGTGGGATCATGTTTAATCCTTCTCTACTCAAAAACTAATAAAAATGTTTTTGGCTAAGAGATGTTACATTTTTGTGTGTCTTGTGTGATCATGACCAACATTCATGACTGTGCATGATGTAAAACAGCAAAACCCAAAAACATTCTATAGAACAAACCTTTTTCATTTTAGCTTGTTTGCATTATTTCAGCCTTGCTTTTTTGGAATGGGCACTAAAGTATATTGTTGTGCCATTTCTGATTACATAAGATGCTATGTTTTTGTATGTCCTAACTCAAAAAATCCTTTTCTTGGAGTACATCATGGGACACAGAGCATATTCGTTTCCATTACTATAGGGTTATGGTGCCACTTTAAGGTGACATGAAGTCTCCTCTCAGGCATATTCCCTCCCTGTTAGAGTATCTCATGGGTACTGAAGCCTTGCCTAAGAAAAGGATTTTTACAGGTAAACCAAAAATCCCATGTTCTTTATCGTACATCCCAGGACACAGAGCATCTTCATATCCATTATGATAGGAAAGCACTGAATATGAAATGCTGGCAAATTAGCCAACAGCTCCCTCCCCCAACTAAACCAAAACAGGTAGCAATCTCATGCAACCGCCTGCAAAACATGTTAACCAACGGCAGTGTCCTCAGCGGCTCCAACATCTATTTGGTCTTCAGTTCCTATTTTAATTTTAGGTTTTACCAAGAAGCAACATGAGCTATCGAAGCCTGATGTCAACTAGGCCAGGAAGTACCCATGCTCCTGATCAAATGAGCCGTCACCAACAATGGAATTTTGCCCTTTAGACTGTAAGACTGAGGAAAAAAGCTGACAGATCTAATGAAAAATAATAGAATTGGAAGCTGTGTGACCCTTTTTTGGGCTTTCAGGAAGAACTAAAAGGGAATCCCACTGATGAGTTGCAGCAGTCGACTTCAGGTTACACCTGAAAGAATGAACCACATCAAAAGTGTGAAGAGCTTTGCAAAGTATCTGCCGCTTAGGACAGAATGAATGCAACACAATATCCTGGTTGAGATGTAACAAAGAAACAACTTTGAGTAAAAAGGACAGCTGAGTGCATAGCACCACCCTGTCGTGATGGGTCACCAGAAGAGGTTGATTATAGGAAACGGCAGCCAATTCCTAGACTCTGATCCAAAATAATGGTAACTGCAAAGGCACGCATGCGAAAGTAATTAATAATGACTGTCAAGGCCAAATCTTACCCTTGAACACACTTGAGGCCAGTTCTAGATCAACTCCAGAATGGAGAAAAGTCAGGATGTGACTCCAGACACATTTGGGAGGGTGAGAACCTCTAGCCTTACACTAAAAAAAGTAAGATTTCCAAGTTCTGTGATAAATCTTCTGAATCTTCAGTAGCATAGAGTCGACTGAATCAGAGACTCCTTTTGTCTCTCAAGACATTGGGAAAAAAAAAGCTGCCTAATGAGAAGATGTTCTGCATAGGGAGAGGGCTTCCAGTCGTGTGTGTGTGTGTGTGTGTGTGTGTGTGTGTGTGTGTGTGTGTGTGTGTGTGTGTGTGTGTGTGTGTGTGTGTGTGTGTGTGCGTGTGCGCGCGCGCAGTTCTTCTTTACCAGTGTCCAATCACCTAAAGGTGGCAGCATAACCCTGTCACAGTGGATATGAAGGATTTTTTTTTAATCTGCAAAAGTGTTACTACACTTTAAATACCCATAGTTTAGCCCATTTAAATATGTGGTAGCCTTGCAAGAGCAAACAGCGGTGGATCACTTTTCAGATATTGGATGGGTGGTGAGAAGTCATGTCGTTCCATTACTGTCTGCTTTAACTCCTAAAAGGTTGGGGGTAGGGAGTAAGAGAAACAACTTAGCCACCTGTTTTTAACAGACACCCACACACCCTTATAATCCTTACTCTGTCAGTGAAGACGGGAGAGGAATCATTTCATTCATTTTCTCCCTTCATATGTGAACAGCTGATCTGGTCATTGCCAGACAACAGTGACTGATAGTTTTTGCAGGTGTTTCCTGGTTTAATAACCCCGAACGAACTTCCACCGTAACACTCTAAGTTTCTACTTCTGCTCATGCCATTATTCCAAATGTTGAAGGGAAAAAAAAAAGTTAAGGAATTGATCTGCAATTTCACTTTTTAATATTGATCTGTTGGACAAAGCAATTTAAACTGTCTGCTGTCTTTTTACTAAGTTCTAAACTGGAGCGTTGATACATGGGTAGCACTTAACGGTTTTTAGCTTTATCTTTTTGTTATGTAGCACGCTTTGTTAGTGTACTGCTTTAATTACCAAAATTTGCAATGTTTACTTAAGATTTTTATGGCCAGAGCAAACTGTGCCTTTTTTGGTATGCAGAGGTTAAACTGCTGATATTTTAACTGCTTTGCTTCTTGAAGTGTAGGTATGTTTAAAATGGATAACAAAAAAACTTTTCTGCAGTACATGCATAGTTTACCATGTTTTATTCTTTTAACATGCTATTTGTTGATCTACTAGTAATCCAGAGTGCTCTCAACTTCTGTTTGAGCTGATATCACAGTGCTTTTGCTACACTGAAATCTAAAGCTTTGTTATCCCTGCCCAGTTCTCTTCTAGTTGACTGCAGAACTCATTTTCTCATCCTATTCATAATGTAAAGGTGGAGCTGTCCCAAAAGAGCCAAAATAAGAACTGGGCAAGTCTGAAAACTTTTCAGAAAGCATTTCGGTGCAGTAGAGTACTGTGTTGGCTCATTACAGGAAGGTAGAAGTTGAGGGCATTTCTGTATTTGTAGGGTTTTTCTAGACTTAATCCACCCCGTTTGTCTGGATGGAGGAATCTGTTAGCTTTTTTTCGTTCAGCCTGCTGAAACACAAATGGTCTACGACCAGCTTATGTCCTCTTTATTTTTCTAATTTTATTTGCTGTGCAGACTGCACAAATCCTGTTTGGTTAACTCATTTAAAGTGTTGCTAAAGGCAGATTTTTCTTTAATTAAAATAACAAACATGTTTTACTCACTTGCTCTGTGCGGTGGTATTGCACAGAGTGGTCCCGATCCTCCTCTTCTTGGTCCCCCATCGGCTATCCTGGCTCCTCCTCTTCTTTGTGTTTTCCCACAGCAAGCCGTTTGCTATGAGGACAAACACTGCATACTCGCTCCCGACCTGTGTGTTTACAGAGCTGCACTCCATAGACACACACAGCGGGACTTGGCCCCACCCCCCAACTTCCTTTTCATTGCACTTGATTGACAGCAGAAAGAGCCAATGGTTGTTGCTGATTTTTTAGTCTCTGTGTAAAGAGAAAGTGAGGGGAGAAGAGATGCAGCCATGAACAGCTCTGATCCCCTCTCCCCTCTCTTCCCTTTCACACAGAAAGGGGGAGCACAAGGAACTTAATGCATTGCTTGAATTATAGTAAAAAAACCCTCTTAAGTTGTTTTTAGGTTTAGTATCACTTTAACCACTTCCCACCCTCCTGCAATGTACTGCGGCCGGGCCGTGAGGTATCTCCACGAACATCAGATCGAGGGCAGTAATTCTAGCACTAGACCTCCTGTGTAAATATAAATTGGTGACCTGTAAAGGCTTTTAGAGCGTTGCCTATTGATAATAAAAATGTATGTACTTTGTTGCCATTGCATGGGCATGCGCAATTTTAAAGCATGTCATGTTTGGTATTTATTTACTCAGCATAACATCATCTTTTATATTTTATCAAACAATTTGGCAATATACTGTGTGTTTGTGCATTAAAAGTCTAAAAAGTGTACTTTTCCCAAAAGATTTGCGTTTGAAAAATCGCTGCGCAAATCCTGTGTGACGTAAAACATTTCAAAAACACTGTTATTCTCTAGGGCCTCTGCTTTAAAAGAAATATATAATATATGTTTTTGGAAAATGAAGAAAGAAAACAAATTTATTCTTTTTTTTTTTTCTTTTTCAAAACCCTGTGACAAAAATATCTGTAAAATACTCACCATTTCTCTTATCAAATTCCTTGGGGTGCCTACTTTCCAAAAAGGGGTCATTTGGAGGGGGTGTTTGTACTATCCTTGCGTTTTAGAGCCTCTGAAACTGGGATAGGTAATGGGGAAGAGATATGAGGAAAAAAAATTGTCATATTCAAAAAATTTGTGGCGAAAAATAAAATGTTCCATGGACTCAGCATGCCTCTCTTCAAAATCCTTGGGGTGTCTACTTTCCAAAAAGGGGTCATTTGAGGGGTGGGGGGGGGGGGGGTTGTACTGCCCTGGCATTTTAGCATCTCTAGAAATGTGATAGGAAAGTAATAGCTATATAAATTCCAATATATATTTCATAGTTTGTTTTTTTTTTGTTTTTTTTTTTGAGACAGAGAAAGGGACTGAAGACAGTCCCTTTCCCTACAGCCTAAGCTGCACATCACATGAATGAATGAGTCTGTATAGAAACTCCTTTTTATTCATAAACACAAGTTTATTATGCTTACTTATCAATGATGGATACAGGAGCAGTTTGCAGTGATCATTGCCTGTATCCATTGAAGGAAAGGGAGGGGGCTGGTAAACACATATTCACCAAACCCCCTCCCCCTCCCCTGCTCTCCATCCTGATGACAGCTTACCCGAACATCAGCTGCAGGAGAGAGAGGAGGGAACGCCCAGCAGCAAGTGGGGTCGAAGTAGCATGGGGGACACATCCTGCTGCCTTCAAACCCCTGCAGCACTTTCTGGCGGGAGAGGCACGGGGGAAGCTGGCAGCTGTAGGGCAGGGAACGCCGCCCAGCAGCAAGAGGATCGGTGAGTCGGGGGCCATTGCAGGGGGGTCAGAGTGGCGGGGTGAACATGTTCTGCTGCCTTCAAAGCCCCTGCAGCACCTGCTGGTGGGAGAGGCAGAGGAGGGAAACTGGGGCTGCAGGGGATCAGGTTTGCAGGTGGGGGAGGGCGCGGATCGTTGGCCAGGGATGGTGGAAATCACTGCTGGGGCCTGAAGTTAGTAGAGTGAGGGGCACATTTATTAAAAGAAGAATGGCAGTGGGAGGTGGGTAGGCTACACTGTACTGACCTGGCTGTGAAAGGATTAAGAAGATTGCAGTGAAATGAAATGCAGTGCTACTTGAACCTCTCCTTATAATTTTGTTTCCTTACAGTGAGGATTCACTTTTGGTAATGCAGTGCAGTACTCACTTATACTTGTATGTCTCAGGACACAAGGTATCTTCATATTCATTATGATAGGATTATACTGCCGCTGGACACTGTCAAAAAAAGAGGCAAGAAATCCCTTCCCTTGCACAACTGCTCCCTTTCTGGTTACGCACAGTTTTTTTTTTTTTGCTAGAACTCTAGGTGAAGGTCTGTCTGTGCAGTCTCTGCTCTGAAATGGCTGGCATTGTCAAAAATGCCATCTGAGGTTGGGAAACTGGCTCTTCCAGGTTCTATTACCTATTGCAGTACTCCTTAGGAACAGTACCTGGACCCCACACTGGACATGCAAGGACAGTCTAATGTTGCTGGTCTGTAGTAGACTGGACGGTGCTGGGAACTTGAGTCTCTGAAGGTCTTCGTGGTGTAACCTTTCTGAATACTCCCCCTGGGAGTCCTGCAGTATGTAATAGTGAGTGCCTTGGCGATAGTTCCCCTGGTACCCATCCTCTGTGTCTCTCCTGCACTGTGGGTTCCCCCTCCGATTGCTGACCATGGAGGGTTGACTTGGTATTTTGTGAGAGGTATGAACAGGAGCCAGGCGCTGTGTAGTTTTGTGATAAAAATAATACACCTTGTATGGAGGTGTGCCTTTAATAAGTCATATGGTAAAAAAATAATAAATAACCAAGTCTCAGAGACTTGGCAAAGCGCATGCGCGCGAAACATGTTGTCCCAGCAACCGGCCTCTTCCTTCTAAAGCTGCGGCTCCAGCAAGAGTTCCCCCCCTCCGTCTCTCCACATCGTGGTGACGTCATCCAGGACGCTGGGACGTCGGGTACACGTGGTCCCTGCACTGACAGGCATTCTACTCCACTGCTTCCCTCTGAGCAGACGGGCCGTCCATCTTGGAACCTGGCTTCCTAAAGCCACAGGCTGGTTATTTAATATTTTTTTACCATATGACTTATTAAAGGCACACCTCCATACAAGGTGTATTATTTTTATCACAAAACTACACAGCGCCTGGCTCCTGTTCATACCTCTCACAAACCGATGTGTTTTTACCATGGCAGCAGTGAGTTTTTTCCCCACCAATCATAGTTGACATATACCATTCACTTATTTCCTTTGGGACACATCTGTGCGCTTTTATCCAGACCGTTCTTCCCGTATTTTGTGAGGCCCCCTTTTATTTTACTTTTTGTGGGAAGCAGCCTGAAAAGCTCTTGGCACCAAGTGGGGAGGGCGGAGTTCTTCCTCTGCTCCTGGACCATCTTGATTGCAAATGGAACCGAAGACCCGAACTTCTAAATTCTCTAAGCCAGGGAACAAGTCCTCCTCACAATGATGGGGCACCCTCACTCATTCAGTGGGAAGATATTTGCAGGGGAGATTGCAGACGAATGGTGTGGTCTCTCCACTATCTCTAAGCAGACGAGTGGTGTGGTCTTTCTAATTTTTCTGGGCTCCTCCCAGTTTCTTTGCTCCAAGAGAGGAATTCTCATCTATTACCGTTACTTTACAACACCAACTTTCTTGAATTCTTTCCAGCATGGAAGTATTGTCTGTGCACATGTGCAGAATCTTATGAAGTGTTTGTCTGTGACTCTGCCCTGTAAGAGGGGTGTTGAACACTTGGAACCTTTTAGTCTGCTTTAGATGATTACATCCAAAAGGTAACTGTTGGTAAGAGTACCCTGTTGCCATTTATGAAGTCTAAGCGTACATTTCAAAAACATGCCACACCTTCCAAAAAAGCATTCCTTTCGCCAACCACAGGTTTCAGGCTCCAAGTCAAATAGAATCCTGGAAGAGTCATAGTTATGAAAGAAGACCTGAACTTCTAAGTCCTCTAAGCCAGGGGACAAATCCTCCTCACAGTGATGGGGCTCTCTCGTTCATTGGGGAGTGGTTTGCAGGCCTTTTGCAGATGTTTACAGGGGGAGATTGCAGATAAGTGGGTCCACAACATAGCAGCTCATGGTTAAGCTGGGATTTCAGAGCCTTCATCTTCTGTTATGCCATTATGTTTAAATCTGCATATGGAGTGTGCTTTTTCAAATTCTCAATCATCTACTGTCACAAGCAGTGATTGTCCTAGTCCCAGAGAGTGAAAGGATTCAAGGTTTCTATTTAAATCTCTTCATGGTTCCGAAACGGAATGGTGATGTTTGTCTGATCATGGATCTCAAGAGACTCAACAGTTTGCTCCAAGTACATAAGTTCCGGGTGGGATTGGTATGGTCATTGCTTGCCTTCCTCGAGCGGGGAGGTTTCCTACCATCAGTGAATATCAAGGATGCTTATCTGCACTTTTCAGACTTGCCACCTCACTAAAGGTTCCTGTGGTTTGTGGTGGATGACAGCAATTTTCAGTTTTACTCCCCTGCCATTCAGCCTGTCCACTGTTCTCAGAGTATTCAACCTATTTCTAGCCCCATTCTTGGGTCTCCTACATACTGATTGTTCCTACCATAGGTTAACTGGATGACTTTCTTCTCCGGGAGCAGTCCACTCGGCTTCTGGATATCTGTATAACCCCATGGTGCAAACTCTGCAGAAGTTTGGATAACCTGTAGGTAAACGCCTATGTGAAGGAGGCCTTAGATGTTTTTAGGGCTGAAACAACTAATCAACATAATCTATTATTAAAATAGTTGTCAACTGTTTTCATAACTGTTTTCATAATCTATTAGTTTTGCATACAGAATGCATTATTTGTTTACATAGCAGAAAATATAGTACAGCGCGCATAAAGCTCAGTACACTGCTCTTATATGTCAGTAAGTGCCTGAACTTGTGAGTGTGTGAGGTGCACTGCCTGGTGGGACATGTAGTCCTGGGCAGGAGAAGGAGATATAGATATATAGATATATATAATTTTTTTTTCTTCACTGTTTCATGGTATAAATTAACACCTTTTAGTAGTGGTTATCTGCTGGTTTTGTACTAATCAAGGGCTATATTTTTTCAACCCCCCTCATGACAAGTGATAAATGCATGTTGCTGCGATTAAATGTCTTGAAGAAGAGGTCCAGGCTCCCCCCAAGAAATTAGGGCTGCAGCTACAAATACTGTAGCTGCTAACTTTTAATATAAGGACTCTTACCTGTTCAGGGGTACAGCGCTGTCATCACCCAGGCTAGTTCTTCACTATCCTCCGGCTTCCCGGCGCCGGCATTGCAAGTGAGGGGAACAAGAAGTTTCACCGGTTTAATACTGCGCATGCGTGAGTCGCGCTGTGCCTTGAGATTGGTCCTACAGTCTTCTGGGACCTGTGAAGTGTCAAATGTTGCAGTGGAGAAGGGGAGGAGGCAGACAAGCAGAGCTTCCCTTTTTGAGTGGAGCTCTGCTTTAAGTTGGCCATACAGGTCTTAATTTTTGGGCAATATTTGGAAATTCTTTGTACATTCGATGAATGGACAAATGTCATTCGAATGAAATTCAGTGTCTGAAAATTAGTTACACCAAGAAGTTTTCCATTCTGCTCCTTTAAATTTTCCCATCACTGTGGTAAAAAATAAATGTTGATTTGTCCTCACTATTAGAAAGTCAAATGAACGTTCTTAAAACAAAATTTTTTGGTGTATATGGCCAGCGTAAGTGACAGCAGGAACAGGTAGCTTGTATCAAGCTACATGCCTATGACAAGGGAGTCTGTTATGCATAATATTATATTACAATCCTGTTTGAACATCTGCAACACAGTGTTTTTATGTCTTTTTTTAATTTTCTTTTTTTAATTTTGATCTCGGAGTCTGGTGATATGTACCAAAATTGTATATTCATCTCTCCTGTTCTCAAGAGTGGATTACATTTTTTGTTCCCTAACCATATACCTGTTTTTTTTATATTTACCACTGCATATAGATATTCAAGAATAAATTGTCTTTTTTTTTTTTTTTTTTAGGGCTGGTCCACACCTTAAAAACTCATTCCGGATGTGTTTCTTTATGCGTGTTTTTGACACATTCCGGTGCATTTTTGTTGCACTCCGGTGTATTTTTTCCTCCTTTTCTTCAACTTAAATAAGGACGTGTGCGTTCCGGTGCGTTTTTGGTGTGTTTAGGTGCATTTCTTATGCATTTTACTGCGTTCCAGTACAGTTCAGTGCAGAAAAAAATGCAGCATGTTGTACTTTTTTTTTTTTTTTTTTTTTTTTTTTTTTTTTCTGGAACAAACTGGAACTGACCACACTGGTGTGAACTATGCAATTGGAACCATGTAACCTACTATCAATGTGTTTTTGATGCAGTATAAAAAACACACTGGACTGCATGTGGTATGAACTTGCCCCTAAACTTTACATGTTAATTAAATTATACACCAAACTTTTTGTTGGGGTTTTTATCCAATTAATTGAAATAATAATCACTCACCTAATCGATTATGAAAATAATCGTTATTTGCAGCCTTAGATGTTTTCTTTGTTCCATCTAAACCTGGACATTGCTCTGTCCTTTCTTTCCCAAGCCTCAGTCACTAGGGAACAAGTCTTTCACCTTGGATGTGGTGACTGCTGCAAATCGTCACAAATTTTTTTTATTTTTGGCTGTGTCCAATCTTCTGAAGGTGGCAGCTTAACCCTGTTTTAACAGATATTAAAATACCCTGTGAAGTACTGCAAGAAAGAGATTTTTACAGGTGAACCAAAATCCCATTATATGATCCTCTCCTTTTTATCACCAAAAGTATATCTCAGAGCTAATTGAAAGTGCTTGCTGCTTTACAGGAGTTTACCTGGTTTAAAATGGATGGGGCTATTCTAATACAAAATACAGTTCCCTGCCTGTGTGCATGTGTGAAGAGTTGAGAGAGCTATAAAAAGGATGTTTTTCCTAGTGGGTTTTATATTTTGTAAAGTATAATTGGGTATGTTGTATGAACATTTAGATGCGGGTAGGGCAGAGTTCTTGAGGTTTTTTTTTTTTCTTTTTTAATCTCAAGTTTGTTATATTTATCTACACTTTTTTCATTTCAGCAACCAAAAGACAGTATGCGCTTGGATGAAACCATGCTTGTTAAACAGCTGCTACCTGAGATCTGCCATTTTATTCACACACATCGAGAGGGCAACCAGCATGCTGCCGAGCTGCGGATTTCTGCATCAGGAGTCCTGTTCTCTTTAAGCTGCAATAATTTCAATGCAGTTTTCAGTCGAATTTCTACCAGGTGAGAAGCAATAAATTGTAGCATTAGTGTTACTAATTTTTTTTTTTAACTAAGGTAACACACATGTTTTACTCACCTGTTCTGTGCAGTGATATTGCAGAGTGGCCCTGATCCTCCTCTTCTTGGGTCCCCCGCCAGTTATCCTGGCGGCTTCTCTTCTTCATGTGTTCCCAAAGCAAACAGCTGTTGTGGGGGTACACTGTGTCCGAGTGCTGCCGAGCTGTTTGTCAATGGAGCCATGCTCTATAGACGCACCTAGCAAAACTTGGCCCCTCCCCCACTTCTTCCTTACTGAGGGAAGGGGGAGGGCATAGAAAAAAAACATTTCCGCTTTAGTATCTCTTTTAAAGGAAAATTTCAGGCAAACACCTAAATGTATAGTTTACCTTAATATCCTTATATCTGGGGGTCTAATCATGAGCATCCCTTGTAATATTTTAATTTTGGTTAGATTTTGAGGCCATGGAAAGATGTCCATAGAAATCCATAGAAAGATGCTAGGTTGAATGTGTTTAGTGGTATCTGGGTTTTTTTTTTTTTTGAGCTGGTTGAGCTTTCCCTGTTTGAACAGAAAAATGGGGACCACTAGGAAGTTTAAAGTTCATGAAAATATAACTTTCAGTAGCCTATTTTTGGAGCTTTCATAGTTGAATCCCTTCTCTTCTGTTACTTCTCAAGGACCATTCCATCCAGAAACCTATATTTCAGTTTTTGATAAATACTGGAAGTTAATAAATGTAATGGCCTCCTATCCTTCAGGGATTTGTATTAAGGACCTGCACACTTGAGTTCTCGGGTATGGCAGATGCACTGGTTGCCCACTCTTTTCCTACAACACAGGTGTACTTGGGGGTTGCCATTCCTCTTGAATTTTACAAGATGAAAGACTACAAGGTGGGGTAATTGAATTGCCAGAGTTCCTGAAAATAAGATGACATTGACTTTAGCTTGTTTGTTTCAACTCTTTTGCTAGTTTTTGGCAGTTATATGTGAACTGAAAAGTTGTCTTTGCTAAAGTGGTATTTAAAGTAAATGTTTTTTTGTAAATCAGATATAAATAACATAACTCATATGAATTTGAAGTTTTTTTTTCTCCCTCCTTGGAGCTTCCTTCCATGGGACACAGGTAGGATAGCAATGTAGCAGTGCAGCCAGGGGACCATTTTATATGAAAGCTCCGAAGAGGAAATTAAAAAAAAAAAAAAAATCAATGTTAATTTCAGTTTTATGTTATATGTGTCTGATTTACCTTAGCCTGATGGTATTGACATCAACAAGAGAATTTAGAAATATCTTCTGCCAAATTTGGATTTTTAATTTTGTGGAAAACTTACGACCACAGAGGGGAACCTTGCAGAATTTGATTTTCGGCAGCAGCAGTTATTTAATAATGGTGCAAAAAGCACTAGTGGGCAGCCACTTATGGAACACGTACTAGACTGACTACTGGTGCTCTGTAATTGGTTTCTGCACGTTAAATCATGTGAACCCCGGAGTTGTGTTCCTGAACATAAATATATAATTGCTGATTGTGACTATCAGTTGTTTTTTTTTTTTCCATAATAAATTACTTATAGGATGTATGCTTGTTTTAAAATGGCAGTCTCTAGAAATTATATATTTTATGTTTTTACAGCTCAAAAGTTTCTAATATACAGCATCTCCACTGATTTTATTTAACAGGGGAGCTGTATGTTTATTTGACCATAAAGTTAAATTGGAGCTTCAGCCAAAAATACCCCAATTAAAAGACAAACTTGATTGAATTTCTTTATGCTTTTTTGTTTTCAGGCTGCAAGAGCTGACAGTTTGTTCGGAGGACAATGCTGACGTTCACGATATAGACTTGATACAATACATTAATGTGGACTGTGCAAAACTGAAAAGGCTGCTACAAGGTTGGTGATTTCCTATGGCAAACAATTTTTTTTTAGCATGTCACAGGACACAGGAGAGTTAATTCTTCACCTCCTGATAACTGAACACTGGCAAATAGAAAAGCTTGACTCAGCCCTGCATATCCCCTATTATTCCCATCATTTTTTTTTGCTAGTGTTTGCAGATAATCTCTAAGACGATTTTGTGTATCTTAGGAGAAAAAGCTCCAACAACTGAATTGGGCTCCTGAGCATGCTGCACCCAGCCATAATCACAAGAGGGCCACCGGCCCAGTGCACGGATATGGCCGGTTGTCTCTTGTGCATGTGCGACTTTGCCTCAGCACTGCAGATACGGGCTACCTGCCTGCACTACTGGCTCATGCACTGCTGGGTGGACACACTGTGTATATGGGAGGGCCAATGTTGGGTTCGCAACTTTCTGGACTGGACGCCGACCTATTTTTAGTACAGGCCACAGTGCAGCTGGGGTCCTCGGGTCTCCAGATGGTGGGATACGTGGAGGCCACTCCTCCCCTTTGCATCCAGTACAATGTATATTGCACCCTTAGCAGGTACACCAGGCATGGTGGGTATGATACTAGACAGGGATTGGAGTGACTGTGCTTTTATATTAGTCATCCTTCCACAATATCAATTATGGGGCAACAGATTGACTGTAGCTCATATGCAACATACATTTTTTCTTGTTCCTTCAGGGTCTCCTTCCCCTGGTACCTTTTTTTTTTTTTTTTTTTTTTTTTTTGTCCAATCAGGAATTCTTCAGACTTTCCAGGTGATTTCTGGCAGGCCGATGGTAAACTGTCTAAGTCTCTGTCACCACAGAAACTTCTGAGTTTTCCCTTTCACCGTTTTTAGTGTTGAGAGGGGGAAGGGTCTGAAAAGGTGGATTCCTTTTGAGGCAGACTAATTCTCTGAGAAGGGCCCTCAGCTTCAAATGTTTGTCAAACTCAGAGGACCACAGTGAGTGACCTCACATAGGTGGTCTGTAAAATTCTGAAGGATTCATTACTGGAATCTTTAAGGTCTAGAGTGATAGGGCTTGGGTCTTGGAAAGGTGTGCGTTTCTTTAGCAAGGGTGGCATTCATCCTGTCATTGCATCTCTGGGAGTGTGTCAGGTTTTGTTGGTCTAGGTAAGTGCATGGTTTAACAACCTGGAACTCTTAAGTCAGTTTCTTTGGCTAGACAGTACTCGTAGCTCAGACTTCTGTGCAGACATCCTCTCGCTTGGGAGTTATGCTGGTTCTCATGAGGTGAATACTATGGCTAAAATACTGGTCAGCAGAGCTGTTCTGAAAGAAATAACTGGAACGTAAGCCTTTCGAAGGTGAACGCCCCTTTGGCGATGCCCTGGATATATTTTGCTGGAAGCTCACAGGACGTTTACCTCTAAACACAGTTTAGACTTTGTAAAGACACAGTATTAAAACAAACCAGAAATGCCTGAGGCTCAAATATAGGTGTAGCTTTCCAAATTAAATGCATATTCTAGGTCTCATAAGGAGTCCACAGGTTCTCTCCTTTTCACAGGCAGCATATTTATAAGCTTGGTCTGTTCGGAATTTCCTTCACAAGGTTCCCTGTTCCATCCTGCTTCAGAGTTGCTGCTTCACAGTTCTGAGGTATAGGAGTCTGTCAGATTCAGTGATTTCCACCTTCCTTGCTAAAGGGCAGAAATCCCTCATTCCACAAGGTTTCCAACCACACATGGAAAACATACTGTGACTGTGAAGAGAGAAGCGTAATTGCAGGAAATAATTCAGGGACCTGGTTTCTGCCTTGGCATTGCTGTTCCAGAGACCACTATCTTCCCATTCCCCTTAGTCAAAGCCTTTGTACAAGGGATGGCTCACATTGTACAGCCAAAATGCTCTCCATTAACCCAATGGTCTAAGAATTAATTCTTCTGTGTCTTGTGATGTACTCGAAGAAAGTTGTTTACAGGTAAGTCCAAAATCTTTTTTTTCCCTTCTCTTACACAGTATTACAACCAAATTAAAGTGGTTGTAAACCCTTACATATGCCCAGTGAAGTGACGTACCTCAGGTGGTATATATAGATGAAACAATCCTCCTACATAAGTTTCATCTGTTTATCTACAGTCCTCTCTTCTCTCCATCCATTCAAAGTGCTGCATTTATACAACTTGTCTGAGAGCTCAGAAAAAAAGGGGGTGGAGAGCTGAAATTACACACTGCAGAGCTAAGTGAGGAGAGCCCCCCCTTCTTCAACACAGCTTCCAGGAGCAGAGCTGATATGATCAATCTGCTGGAGCTGCCACCCTATCATCATTTTTCTCTTGTCAGGAAAACTTTTCAGAAGTGACTCATGCAGAAGATAGCCGAGGAACGGGGCAGCAGACAGAAATGACACATAGTGCTCTTAATTGAGACAATTACACACTATAGAGAAGGCATTACTAAATGGTGGACCGCAGGCCAAATGCAGTCATTGTTCCATCCAGTACCGCTTTGGTCCCGCCATTTAGGAGCCTTTTCTTCAATCTGCCTCTTGCTGTCATCGTCACAGAACAGAGCCAACAGCAGGAGGCGGGACAGTTCTGGATGGCGGAGGGGAGCTGCCTGAGGTTAGCAAGCAAGTGATTGGTTGCTAGGGTGAAGGGTGGTCCTAGCAACTAATCACTATCTTGCAGCTCCCGCCTACCATCCAGACCTGCTGCGTTTTCCTCACTGTGTAAGGTAGGACAGAGAGGGGGAAAGAAGTTAAAGGGGGATGAGGACACCAGTGTGAAAGGGGGCTGGGGGGTAGCTGAGGACTGTAACATGGGTGTGGGGAAGGGGCCTAAAGACATTAGGGGGGTGGGGGTTGTGATGAGGACTGCCATGAAAGGGGGCTGAGGACTGTCATGCGATGGGGGCTGAGGACTGTAATGTAATGTAGGGGCTGGGCTGAGGATGGTATATTTTGTGTGTGTGTGTGGGGGCCGCAGCAGTGCTAGTGCTGAGGACAGTAGTGTGGGGGAATGATGTAAAAAGGAGCAGAGTAGTCTGCAGTGAAAGGGGGCTAAGGACAGTACTGTTGGGGAGTTGATGTCAATGAAGTTTGAGAACACTACTGTGAAAATGGTGGAGGTGGGGTGATATAAAGGGGGAGCTGAGGAAATTCATCAGGAGGGGATCTTGATGTAAAAGGGGAGGGGACTGTGATATGCAGGGGGTACTGAGAACATTGATGTAAGAATGGGTTCAGATCTGTGCATGTGCATTTGGCGCACATCATGGGTATGTCAGCCAGTCTGTTGTGAGGGTGCAGTAAAAAAATGTCAGGGGTCAGTATGGCAGTGTACAGGTGGTCAGCAGGGTAGAGGACGTATATGTTCCTAAAGGAAAACTTGGTCTTAAACCACATCCCGATCACCCTATAGCAGATATACTGCTACAGGGCGGCAGGGGTGCGCAAAATCACATATATATATATACACACGTGATTTTGTGTTTCCGGGCCTACCCGCGCCGCCTGCCGTGGCTGTCAATCACCGGATCCCGGCCAGTGATTACCCGCTGTGCACAGCCATCCAGAGCAGTGTGCTTACAGTGAAGTACCAATACACCGCCCCCTAGTAAAACACTTCCAGCACACGGTTAACCCTTTTATCACCCCTCATGTTAACCCCTTCTTGCCCAGTGCCATTAGTACAGTCAGTGTTTTTTATTTATTTTTTTTAGCACTGATCACTGTATTGGTGTCACTGGGGATGTCAGTGACACCGTCAGTTCCCCCTAGTGTCAGAATGCTCGCCGCAGTCCCACTATAAGTCGCTGATCGCCGCCGTTACAGTACAAAAAAAAAAAATTTCAATCTATATACCGCCATTTGTAAACACTATAACTTTCAAGTAAACCAATTAATTTCAAAGTATTGCAATTTTTTTTTTGGTAGCAAAGACATGTAGCAGAATACATTTTTGCCTTTAATTTATGACGAAATTTGATTTTTTTTTTTTTTACTGGACATGTTTAATAGCAAATAGTCAAAAATATTGTTTTGTTTTGTTTTTTTCTCAAAATTGATGGTCTTTTTTTTTTTTTTTTGTAGTGCAAAAAATTAAAGGCAATCAAATAACACCGAAAGAAATCTCAATTCGTGGGAAAAAAAGGACATAAATTTAATTTGGGTGCTGCATTGCATGACCAGGCAATTATCAGTTAAAATAACGCAGCGCCATGACACAAAAAATGCCCTGGTCAGGAAGGGGGGTAAATCCTTAGGAGGGCAAGTGGTTAAACAGTATAAACAATATGTAAACGTTGACAATATTAACCCCCCTCCCGCCGCTGCCTCCCGGCCTTTTAAGAGTAGCTAAATGGCTGTAGGCAGACGCGGGCTTTTGGGTCATGTGACCGCTGTGATTGGCTTTCACAGCAGTCTCATGATCAGCTCCTGATCGCAAGCATGCATTGGGAGCTTTCAGGTCCCTGCAGGTAACTGCTGGGAGCGTGCAGCATAGAAAAGTGTTTACATAGGACAGCTTATATGTGGCTTCTTCTGTTTTAAAACACACCCACCGAGTGGCCGTATATATGCGTACCATCTGCAGCAGGAGGTTAACAATACTCCTTACTAAACTGCCTGGCTTTACAACTAAAAAGCCAAGACGGCATGACAAAATGTGAGCAAGACTATTATTATAAAAGACATGGGACAGCCTGGGATGGAACAGAAAAGTTCTGCGGATGGCCAGTAAGGATTGAATCGAATCTGCACCTGCTGCATACAATGCATAATTATACCACAGTCCTTGCACCCTGAAAATACGAATTACTGTTCCACAACTGACAGTGTCTGAGACACAAATAAGCCTCAGGACATAGGATCATGTATTTTTATTCATTTGTTATATACTTTTTTTTTTTGCACACAAAAAAAGATATTTTTGTCTTAGGCACTGATCAACTTCTGTACAACCAGCCTTTAGGAAAGTTTCCACTTGAACAGCACTGCCGTCTGTATCCGGCAGTAGTGATCAGTGTATTCTCTTGGCAGGGAAATCTCCCTACTATCAGATCACAATTCCTTAGCTGGAGTGATTCCTCCATTCACCTTGAATGTGTAGTATGGGCTGCCTTACTGAGCCTACCTTAAAGAATAACAATAAAACCAGCAACTGTTGAAACAATGAACACCTTGATAACGTCTATGTACAGCATAGAGTACAGCGGTCAGGAGTAAGTAGAAAAAAAAACATATGGAGTGCAGCAGTCAGGATAAGTGCCACATTCACATCAGAGTCCCCCTTTACATCCATGTCTCCGAAATCCCACCTTATATCTGTGCCCCCTCACATCAGAATCGGGCACAGTGCCCCCTTACATCAGAATTCAGTTGTTCCTAAGTGCTAACTGGACATAAAATAAACTGGATGAGTTTGTAGAGCTCCTGAAAGAAGGGGGGAGTGACAGATGGGGAGAAATGCTTACTCACCTGAGGCTGGGATCTGCAGACTCAGGCAAAAGGCATCAGTTTTGCAGCCAGGATGGATCTGCCAGCTGCTGTTCTGCAATCTCCCACCCACACATCCCCTTTCTCATGCACAGCACAGGCTGCACTCTGGGGATTGCAGTGTGAGTGAGGCAAACATAGGGGATTGGGGAGGGGGCAGTGTGCTGGCTAGGCTGTGTAAGTGTGACAGACAGCTGCTGCAGTTCCAGCTCCTCCTGATGGATGTTGTACTCAGCAGGGTTTCCAGCCATCCATGAGGGGGTAAGGGAGTTGCCTGGAGGGGCGCAACTGACGTCTGGGGGGGGGGGCACACTCCCCCCTAGATCCAGCCGTGTAGGTCAACCCATTCATTTTAATGAGGGAAATTTTACCTGCAGGAAACACGGAGAGTCCCCAACCCTTTTTCTTTTTCAAAATTGCGCTGCATCAAGGTACATGGTGCCACAGCAACATACGGTTTGGCGCACGTGAAAATGCGCCGCAGGTGCCCATGTGTGGGTAGAATTAATGGCACCTCTGCACTTCTGGTAAGTGCTTCTCTGCAGGTTGGGCACACATGCGATTTTGAGTGTGTTCCCCAGTGGTAGGGATGAGAACCTAGCCTAAGAGGAGAGGGGGGCTGTGATGTGAAGGACCTTAATCATCACACAAATGAGTTTCAGACCTCTACTGTAAGAAAATGTGTTGCCGACTGGACCTTGGTGAATTTTAATTACCGTATTTTTCGCTCCATAAGACACTCCTGACCATAAGACGAGCCTAGGTTAGAAAAAAATATTCTGAACCAATGGACTGCGGACACAGTACAGGAGATGACCAGAGACTGCGGACACAGTACAGGAGATGACCAGAGACTGCGGACACAGTACAGGAGATGACCAGAGACTGCAGACTCGAAGCGCTGCGCTTTGTGAATGGCCCGGCGTCTTCTGGGACCTGTCGTGTCCCAGAAGACACCGGGCCATTCACCAAGCGCAGCGCTTCTCTTGCAAGCGCAGTGGGCACACTGCTGTCACAGACGGGTGCCTACACTAAAGGTGTCGGCGCGGGAAGACTGTACAGCAGTGGACCGAGGAACAGGTAAGGTCCTGCTGCAGAGAAGAGCTGAGTGGCCGGCCCGGTATTTTGATACGGTGGAAATACCGGACCGGCCGCTCCATATTTGCTACATAAGATGCACTGACATTTTCCCCTTTTTTGGGGGGGGGGGGGTTGAGTGCGTCTTATGGAGCGAAAAATACGTTAAATACACTTGCTATAGAGGGACATGCTTTGTTCATATTTCATGCCTGAGTTTTAGAACCTCTTAATATTTGACTACAGTGAATTACAAATATATTCCAGTTCCAAAAACATGAATTGATTGCTTTTTTTTTTTTTTTTTTCAGAGACGGTTTTCAAATTTAAATCCCTGAAGAAAGTGGCACAGTTGGCGGTTATCAATAGTCTTGAAAAGGTAAAAATAACTGACAACATACACCCTAGAATTCGTAGCGCGTTAGGCCTTGTTCGAACCATATGTGAAGAAAAACGAATGGAAAAAATGCACAGCTTAAATTTACGTCAGTTTGCATGTGCACTTCAGTGCATTTTATTCATGTTGCAGATTCCTGCACAGAAATAAATCTGCATGTGATACTAGTGTTATGGTGTGAACAGGGCACGTAGAGA
The DNA here is from genome assembly GCF_062004578.1 of Staurois parvus. Taxonomy (NCBI): domain Eukaryota; kingdom Metazoa; phylum Chordata; class Amphibia; order Anura; family Ranidae; genus Staurois; species Staurois parvus. The sequence continues at coordinate 1,986,335 of NW_028318002.1, forward strand.
ACAATTGTTTTCTTTGCGCCCTTCCTTGCTGACATCTCTGCACGTGGTGTGAATGAGGCCTTAGACTTAAAGTGTATCTAAGCCCAAAAGCAAAAAATGTAATATATTGGAGCTTGCTAGCCCTTGATTTGTTGACTGCATTAGTTTCCTTTTTTCAGGGGTTTTCCTTTTATTTTTCCATGGTTATCTGGCAAATAACACACTTCCTGTTCCTGGGTGGCTATGTCACTACTCCACTGTATATGGAGGGAGACCGTTTTCTCCCTAGGCTTTTATCTTCTTCTCTATTTAATGGGGGCAGAACATTTGGTAGTTTTTATAATATACAGTGCCACTGGAAGCCATGCATGTCCATGCCATCACACTGCCTCCACCATGTTGTACAGATGTGTGCTTTGGATCATGAGCTGTTCCAAGCTTCACTACACTTTTTTCTTCTCGTCATTCTGGTACAGATTAATCTTAGTTTCATCTGTCCAAAGAATGCTTTTCCAGAACTGGTCTGGCTTTTTTAGATGTTTTTTGGCAAAGTCTAATCTGACTTTTCTATTCTTCAAGCTTATGAATGGTTTGCACCTTGTGGTGAACGCCCTCTGTATTTGCTCTCGTGAAATCTTCTCTTGATTGTAGACTTTGACAATGATGCTCCCACCTCCTGGAGAGTGTCCTTCACTTGTCTGGATGCTGTGAATGGGTTTTTCTGTACCATAGAGAGGATCCTGCGATCATCCACCACTTTTGTCTTCTGTGGACGTCCATGCCTTTTTATGTTGCTGAACTCACCGGTGCATTCTTCTTTCCTCAGAATGTACCAAACTGTTGATTTGGCCACTCCTAATGTTGCTGCTATCTCTCTGATGGATTTGTTTAGTTTTTTGAAGCCTTACAATGGCCTGTTTCACATGCATGGACAGCTCCTTTGAACGCATGATATACAGTCAGGTCCATAAATATTGGGACATCAACACAATTCTAACATTTTTGGCTCTATACACCACCACAATGGATTTGAAATGAAACAAACAAGGTATGCTTTAACTGCAGACTGTCAGCTTTAATTTGAGGGTATTTACATCCAAATCAGGTGAACGGTGTAGGAATTACAACAGTTTGCATATGTACCTCCCACTTGTTAAGGGACCAAAAGTAATGGGACAATTGGCTTCTCAGCTGTTCCATGGCCAGGTGTGTGTTATTCCCTCATTATCCCAATTACAATGAGCAGATAAAAGGTCCAGAGTTCATTTCAAGTGTGTTATTTGCATGTGAAATCTGTTGCTGTCAACTCTCAAGATGAGATCCAAAGAGCTGTCACTATCAGTGAAGCAAGCCATCATTAGGCTGAAACAACAAAACAAACCCATCAGAGAGAGAGAAAAAAACATTAGGCGTGGCCAAAACAACTGTTTGGAACATTCTTAAAAAGAAGGAACGCACCGGTGAGCTCAGCAACACCAAAAGACCCGGAAGACCACGGAAAACAACTGTGGTGGATGACCAAAGAATTCTTTCCCTGGTGAAGAAAACACCCTTCACAACAGTTGGCCAGATCAAGAACACTCTCCAATAGGTAGGTGTATGTGTGTCAAAGTAAACAATCAAGAGAAGACTTCACCAGAGTGAATACAGAGGGTTCACCACAAGCATACCACCTCATCAGTGAAACATGGTGGTGGTAGTGTCATGGCGTGGGCATGTATGGCTGCCAATGGAACTGGTTCTCTTGTATTTATTGATGATGTGACTGCTGACAAAAGCAGCAGGATGAATTCTGAAGTGTTTCGGGCAATATTATCTGCTCATAGTCAGCCAAATGCTTCGGAACTCATTGGACGCCGCTTCACAGTGCAGATGGACAGTGACCCAAAGCATACTGCAAAAGCAACCAAAGAGTTTTTTAAGGGAAAGAAGTGGAATGTTATGCAATGGCCAAGTCAATCACCTGACCTGAATCCGATTGAGCATGCATTTCACTTGCTGAAGACAAAACTGAAGGGAAAATGCCCCAAGAACAAGCAGGAACTGAAGACAGTTGCAGTAGAGTCCTGGCAGAGCATCACCAGGGATGACACCCAGCGTCTGGTGATGTTTATGCGTTCCAGACTTCAGGCTGTAATTGACTGCAAAGGATTTGCAACCAAGTATTAAAAAGTGAAAGTTTAATTTATGATTATTATTCTGTCCCATTACTTTTGGTCACTTAACAAGTGGGAGGCACATATGCAAACTGTTGTAATTCCTACACCGTTCACCTGATTTGGATGTAAATACCCTCAAATTAAAGCTGACAGTCTGCAGTTAAAGCCCATCTTGTTTGTTTCATTTCAAATCCATTGTGGTGATGTATAGAGCCAAAAATGTTAGAATTGTGTCGATGTCCCAATATTTATGGACCTGACTGTAGGTTCACAGCAAAAGATTCCAAATGTAAATATCACACTTAGAATCAACTCCAGACCTTTTACCTGCTTAATTGCTGAAGAAATAACGGAGTACCCCACACTTGGCCATGATACAGCTTTTGATTCAATTATTTTTGGTCCTTTGAAAAAGGGAGGATGGCTACTCTTAAAAGCTGTAAATCCTAAACCCTTCCTCCAGTTTGGCTGTACATTAAACCTGAGAGTGTGCACTTTCAGCCCATATCCATTATATAACTATAGCTTGAATATGTTTTGGCAAATACCTGAAAAAACTAAAATTGTGCCTGTGTCCAAATATATATGGACCTAACTGTAGCTAAGGCAGGCCAATAAATGATGCATTTTTTTTTTGTTCAACCAGTGAAGGCCTCCACTCATCTCTATGCCCTTGGAGGACCAGAGCGATGTCACTTCCGGTTCTGGTGCCTTGTAAACAAGACCTTCTTCTTCTTTTTTTTTTTTTTTTTTTTTTTTTAAAGCATTATATCAATGCTTTTTTTTAATCTAATGCTTTACATTGTAGAGGAGATATGTGAGCTCTTATTTGACCCCATATCTCCATAAAGAGGACCTGTCACTAATTATTTCTATCACCTGGGATGCATGCATGGGGATAGGAATAAAAGTGATTACACTTTTTTTTTTTTTTTTTTTTTAAAGGGACAGTGTAAAAAAAAAAAAATCAAAAGTGCACCCGTCCCCCAGTGCTGGCACATAGTGGCAAACACATACGTAGGCCATGCCCACATATGTAAATGGTGTTCAAACCACACGTGAGGTATCGCCACGAGCGTCAGAGAGCAACAATTCTAGCACTAGACCTCCTCTGTAGCTTTACACTGGTAACCTGTAGCAATTTTTAAAGTGTCACCCATGGAGATTTTTAAGTACCGTAGTTTGATGCCATTCCACGAGTGTGCGCAATTTTAAAGTATGACATGTTGGCTATCTATTTACTAGGCGTAGCATCTTTCATATTTTACAAAAAAATTGGGGTATAGTTTTGTTTTGTTTTTTTTTGTTTTTTTTTTTTTTAAATCATTAAAGTGTATTTTTTTTCCAAAAAAATTACGTTTGAAAAATATACTAATTTTTAAAAACTGTCCATTTCGGTTTTCGTCCAAGTGCATCCTGAATTTTTGGTTTTGGCAGCAGAAGTTTCATTTCTGTGCACCACTATCTTTTGTCTGACAAACTTTATCCTTTCATCTTAAGAAAATTCATTCACACAGTTATGCTGACAGTCATCTGAATACATTAAGCCCATCTTCAAGGGTTTTAACAAACTCGCTGTAGTATTATTTTTCGGTTGACTTGTGCTTTTGCGCAGTAATATTTTCCCCAACTTGATCACCTCCCTCCGACCCCTGCATCAAACAACATTGGATTGAACTAAGACACTTTCAGTTTAATCATTGGTCAAGGAATTAGCAGTCTTAGGAAACCTGTCTAATACTGACTTGGTAATAAGTTCTACAGATTCTTAATGGCAGTGTATGGCTTAAAGGATTAGTTCACCTTCACCAAAAGCTGCCTGTGCAGGTAAGATGTGCTTGGGCATTGCTAGGCAGTCCCAGATATTACTGCTCACACCCACCATCACAGGAGCAAGCTCTCAAACCCCATCACATGTGTGGTCCACTCTCTCATCTGTCGCTGAACTATGGCGTTCCAAGCTACTGCGACAGAGTAGAGTGTTAATCAGCACTCTACATGGAGTAGCGGGACGAGGTTACCCTGATGACAGCATTAAGGTCGGGTGAGCGGACTCTGCCCAGCATACTGGTATCCCGATACTAGGGTCCTGTTTACTTTTGCCAAGGGTTCAGCTGAGCCACTGTAACCTTGCTGACTCTGTTCCTAAGCTCTATGACGGTGGTATGCTACTGCTCTTCCTATAACTCGCCTACCACTGTCAGCACCTCTTCATATCCTACTCTACCCACTTTGCAACTTGACAGGCACCATTGCCTCTATTTACTCATAGGAGATATCTCTATTGGACAATCTTTTATGGGTCTTATGTGGGTCCGTCGTGCTGTTGTTATGTCCATAAAAGGCTCCACAGATTGAAGTGCATACTACCAGTGTATTGTCATTGACTGTCTTCTTCTGCCAAACCAACATATAGATTGAGCTGTATTATATACATACCCTTATTGGGTGGCTATCATACGTGATATAAGTAAGCAGCATATCATACTAATACTCTTCATATGAAGTGTCTACTTGGGAAATCTGAAGCCACTCAGTACCCTATACTTGGATTCACTTCCATATATCTACGTTCTAGGGGACTGTTTGATATTGCTATCATTATCACTATTTTTGATCCTGTGAATTATATGTATACTGCCCCTTGAATTTTTCCATATGTGGAAAGTCTCCAGTGTTCTATTGACATCACATGATCCTTGGGGCTCTCTGACATTCCATTCTGCCTGCTGATCAGGTGTGCAATGCTTGTGTGAGTGCATGTGGTTTGGGCTGGGATCCCGGGACAGGTGTTCTTTGGTTTATTTTATTGATGGCAACGTTGTCATGCTTTTATATGTGTAAGGTGGAGGGAGCTGGAGTTTTGTGCAATTTGTTTATTACCATGCCAATAAACATTATGTTTTAAGCCGCAGTATGTTCTCTTGCGGACTTATTTTCCAGTGGGGTCTTACTCACTGGGCTATTTTCTTATTAGAGTGTTAATTGTGCCTATGCAGTAGCCTGAAATATGTAAGTTTTTTTTCTTAAATTCATGCTGAAAATAGCAGTTCAGTTACTGGTATGTGGGGGTGCCTAGACATTCCTATTCTGATGCCTCATAGCTGTATATCTGCACTGTGAGTTCTAAGGCACTGCTGCCTCTTAAAGCTAGTCTCATCAGATGTGGCGTGAGATTTGGTGATGACATTACTCGCTTCTCACTGTTCTTTGCTGGAAGCTCTAACATAAGGAAGCAAAAGTCCTGCCTGTAACAAGGTGACCACCTCCACACAGACACACAGTGCAGAAAAAGGTACAAGCTGGTAAGAGGGAAGGGCCATCAACAGGGAGACTGTAGATAAGGCTTATGACTAGTCATTTCAGTTTTTTTTTTTTTGTTTTTTTTAAATCGATACTGCGTATTGAAATACATTTCTGAAGACTGTTGCAGGAAACAGCTGTTTTGTGTCAGTACATATAGTATTTATAGCAGCTCTTTCCAGTCATTGCTTTTTTCTGAGAGGTTTGTGCATATAGTTTTATTATTTGTATTCTGTATTTTGCAGGCATTTTGGAATTGGGTTGAAAATTATCCTGATGAGTTTACAAAGTTATACCAGAGGCCTCAGACTGATATGGCTGGTAAGTTTCTGCAGGTCCACTATTTTGTGTAAACTTCAGAGTGGTGATACTAAGTTCTTATTTCCTAATTTTATTCCACTCTTCTCGCTAAATTTCAAGCATCAGTGGTTGTTCCGGCTAAAGATCAGTGGTTCAAAGATTTGGGCCCTATAACAGATAACCAGTGGGAGATAGTGTTGTCTGCACTCACAGGTTAGTTTATCTTTGCCCACAAACTAACAGTTATTTTTTTTTGCATTGGACATACACTTGTGCTCAAAAATGTGCATACCCTGGCAGAAATTTTGAAATGTTGGCATTATTCTTGAAAATATGACTGATCATGCCAAAAAAATGTATTTAAGGATAGTGATCATATGAAGCCATTTATTATCACAGTTGTTTGGTTCTTTTTTTAAATCATTATGATAACAGAAGTCATCCAAATGGCCATGATCAAAAGTTTACATACCCTGGAATGTTTGGCCTTGGTACAGACACACAAGATGACACACACACAGGTTAAAATAGCAATTAAAGGTTAATTTCCCACATCCATGGCTTTTTTTTAAACAAAAGCATTTATATTTATTTCTTTTGCACAAGGGTTCGAACAAGGTGTACAAAATTAAACATAGACCCAGACAAGGTACAAAAATGAGGCAGGGTACCCTGAAACCAGACTCGGGTCTCTCAATAGACCATGCAGGGTCATGCATTGAAAATGTCGTCGTGGTAGATCTGTGGCTTTTTAAATTGCAATTAGTGTCTGTGTGTAAATAGTCACTGAGTTTGTTAGCTCTCATGTGAATGCACAGAGCAGGCTTAGATACTGAGCCATGAGAAGCAGAAAAGAACAATCAAAAGACCTGCGTCTAATGGAACTTTATAAAGATGGAAAAGGATGTATATCAAAAGCCTTTAAATATTCCAGTCAGCATTGTTCAGTCACTTGTTAAGAAGTGGAGAATTTGGGGATCTTTTGATACCAAGTCAAGGTCAAGTAGACCAATAAAATTTACAGCCACAACTGCCAGAAGAATTGTTCGGGATACAAAGGAAAACCCACCGGTAACCTCAGGAGAAGTGTGGTTGTTTTTAAGGCGCATAATATGACCATACTTGTCCCGTTTCCCCTGGAACCTCCCATGTGTGTGTGTGTGTACAAAGGCCAAACATTTCAGGGTATGTAAACTTTTGATCATGACCGTTTGGGTGATTTCTGTTAGTATTTAAAAAGGAGCCAAAACTTTATTATGTTATAACTTGGTTATGTTATACCTCCGTAATATAAGTTATTGATCCTTTCCTCTGGCAGTTTTACTGTATCATTTTCTTACATCCATATGGATCATAACCTCATCTGTGATGTTTTTTTGGTTGTTTATCTACTTGTACATGTTCGTTATACTTCTCATGCTATGTCTGTTAAATTTATGCAAAATAATAAAGAGAAATTTGCCTTTAAAAAGGAGCCAAACAACTATGTGATAATAAATGGCTTTGCATGCTCAGTCATATTTCCAATATCAATGCCAAAATGTAATGGTTTCTGCCAGGGTATGCTAACTTTTGAGCACTACTGTACCTCACTTCAGAAAAACTGTTTGCCTGGCATCAACAGTCTGATCCACATGATGTGGAGATATTATAGATCTATCATAGATATTGGAAAGGGATTCTGACTACCATAAGATCATTTTTTCAGGTTACTTTAGCAGAAGATCCTGGGATATGTTTATTGAACATGGTGGATGAGGCTACTTTAACAGAAAATACATATGTCCCTATTACTTGAGTGTTATTTCAAGCCTGCAAATTAATTGCTCGAAAATGGTTATTTCCCTATTGCCCAACCTTGGAGGAACTTAGTTCTTTTTTTTTTTTTCCTCCACGCCCTCCCCCCCCTTGGATGAAATTTTCAATTATTGAACACAAAAATGCAAGTTGACAATACCAGGAAGCTACATGTTTATCCAGCAGATGGGACACAAAACCACTGCAAATATTTAAGTTCTAGCAAATCTGATGTATGTTATCTTATGCTGACTGAACAATTCTTGTTCATTGAAGGACAGAGGAGATCTTTTACATTTGGGTAATATCACTTCCTTGAGGAAGATTGGACACTGGCAAACAAAACAAAAAAAAGCTGTAGGCCTGCCCATAAAAACCCTTCCTTATGCCAGAAGGGTGGATGTCTCTTCACCTCTGCTGTGTAAGACTAACCTTAAACCTTTGGGTTTTTTTAATATTGAAATATTTTATACTTACCTGCTTTGTGCAATGCTTTAATCAGAGCTGTCCCTAACCTCCTCTTCTGGGGTCCCCTGCCAGCGCTCCCACAGAAAGCCGCCTTGTCTGCGTCCATTGACACAGTGCGAACAGTGTAGAAGGCATTATGGTGAGAAACCTTAAGTCTTTAGAACCACTTTAATCATGAGCTATTTGCTGCCACCTTCACTTGTGTGGACACAGGGAAAGAAAGCAGCAGTAAAAACCCCTATAGAACACCTGCCACTCCCAGTAAACTTCAGTTTTTTGCTTCCTTAGGTGAAGGCTATCTTCTCTCTTCTCAGAGAAGCTTGGTTATAACACGTGGAGTTTTTTTTTTTGCTTAAAGAATATTTTGTCAAGATTCCTAGCTGCTCCATAGCCACTGAATGTTCCGGATTGGTTGACTCCTCGACTGAGCCTTAGGGCACCATGTCTGGATGAAGATGCAAGGCCAGCCTGTAAAGTACTGGATCCTGTGTGGGCGCTCACCTTGACACATGGTGCATTATGTTGTGTTAGCTGCAGAGTGCTATACATGTCCAGGGTTGTGGTCTACTGGCAGAGCCCTGTCTTGAATATCCTTTTGCGGGTATGCCTGTGGGAGGTTGAAATTTTGTCCTGGATGCCAACAGGGGATGCAGTTGGAGGTGACTTAGTCACACTAACACCATACCACAGCTAGTGAGTAACTAAAAGCTTGTCCCGTTTCACCTGGAACCTCCCCTATGGAGTTTCACCTGACTGTGCTACTACACTTTAAATATACTTCACAGACATGCTGTCGAGGCTTCTGTTGCATGCACGTCGTGTGTTGTTATACATTATTTTGTTCATGGAGGGACACAGGTCCCGTTCCCTTGTGTTTATGATCATACCCTCTGTATTCCTTTGCTTTGAAGGTAGCATAGGTTATCCTGGGCTGGCCTACAGTTCTTTTTGTTTGCCAGTATCCAATCCCCCATAGATAACAGTTTACCTCTGAAAGTTTAAGAATTCCTATGTCCCTCAGTGAATTTCAAGTAAGGATTTGTATGAAGCGTCCAAAATTCCTATCTTACTCTTTGTCGCTTTACCTGTGCAGCACGTTTATTGGAAGAATTCCCCATTTTAAATTTCTGGTCAGAAATTTTTGTTTTTCAACAAATCATGCATCTTCTGTGACTTAATTTTGTCAAATAAGCAATGTGCAATTTCATAGCTTTTTCAATATTTGCCAGTTTTCAAAGTTCCTCCTTAAATCAAGCGTCTCCACCAGCATGCCCAGTTAAATCAAGTTTTTCTCCCCAGGGGTCAACCTGTACTGAGGACTGGCTGGTTGACTTTTTGAATAGAACTGTCTTGCAAACTGGGACTAGACCACGGGTCGCCATTTAGTGATATCTGGTGTACAGTCTGCTTCTATCTTTTACATCCTTTTTATATGGGATAGAACTAATGCTGTAAGTGTTTGTATATAAAGCACTTTCTTCATTAGTATGACGTAAATCCCTTGAGTAATGGCAGTAATCACAATGTTGGGAAGGTACAAGTTGTGCATGTTGGACTTTGTTGTATTTGGGAAAGATACTCTGTCAGCGTCCTTCAATTTCCATTGAAAAGAAGCAATCTTTTTCTGTGCAAATATTAACATAAATGAGTTTGCAGTGATACATTGCCTTAAAAAAAAAGTATTCATACTCCTTGAAATTTCTACATTTTGTCATGTTACAACCAAAAACGTAAATGTATTTTATTTAGATTTTATGTGATAGACCAGCACAAACGTGGCACATAATTTTTAACTGGAAGGAAAATGACAAATGGTTTTTACATTTTTTTTTTTTTACAAATATGTGAAAAGTGTGGCATATATTTAAGTTTTGGTTGTAATATGATAAATGTGGAAAATTTCAAGGGGTATGAATACTTTTTCAAGTCACTGTATATTGTTTAGGAGGTCTCATCTCTTCTAACAGTTATAAAAGCTTGCATCTACAGTTTCTGTACCTACTTTTTACCTAGCATGAAACACTCTACTTAAAGTAAACTTATCAGGAAAAATGCATGCCATGATGATCAGTAGATCCAGAGATGCAGGCACTTTAAATTATATACAAAGCTTGACATTTTCTGTAAAAGTTAAGATTGGTCCTACTTCTGTCTACCCTGCAGGTTGAGCATCAGAAATGATCACTAAGGCCCCATTCAAACCTCAGTGTTTTGTAGTTTGAAGCACTATGGATCTGGTTCACATCTCTACTCCAAGTGACCTAAAGCCAAACATCTGAAGCTCAAAGTTTTAGAGTTTCTTTTGTAGCTTGATTTGGGCAGATTAGTGTGTTTTTTTTTTTAACTTTTTTTTTCCCCCCATAGAAATGCATTGAAATGAGTGATTCACATGTTTCCACACAATTTTGAGTGTTTTTCTGGACAAATGTAGTAAATTATAAAAAAAAAAATAATCATATATATAAAATAAACGTGTAATTGGGATAGCAAAGAATTTTGTCTTTGTGGTGGAAGATAGAATGGTCAATATAGGGGGTCCATTTTTGTTCCTGAGAAGGAAATTACAAGGAGTAAAATGTACATTAGCAAATATCTACTGCCCTAATAAGAATCTGATGGTATATCTGGAGGGTATCTTGAAAAATCTTATGGATTTCAAGAGAGGACAGCTGATTGTGGCAAGTAATTTTAAATTCTGTATGGATCCATTGATGGCTGCGTCAACATCAGCGTGGAGGGAGGGATGTGGTAGTCTTAAATTGGTTAAAAAAATGTTCTGTCAATGTCAGTTGATGGACAGATGGCGAATCAAACATCCAAGGGATAAGGACTACACCTTCTTCTCTCCGGCGCATGGGACTTATTCAAGGCTGGACCATATAATGATAGAACATAGATTTTTGGATTCTTTGGTAAAGGTTAATATTGAAGTAATCTCACTATCAGATCGTGCATCTGTTACAATGAGTTTAAGCTGGGGAAGAGAGAGGATCAGAAGCAATATGTGGAAACTAAATGAAACGTTAATACAGGATGTGGAGACAGAGATGAGACTAAAGAAGGAAATAGAGCAATATTTTATCCTCAACAAAACTGAAGGGATATCGGTTGCGACAGTATGGGAGGCACATAGGGCGTATATTAGGGGCATTTTGATATTGATAGAAAAAAAAGACTGTGAGAAAAAAATGAAACTGTTAATTAAGAAATTATATGATCTAGAACAAGCACATAAAAAAGAACATAGATGTTGAAATACAACAGAAGATAATTTTGAAAAGAGGAACTAAAGGATATAATGGAACAAGAAACTAGAAGAGTATTTTAACGGGGTGGCAAAGGAAAGATATCAGTGGGGAAATAGACCAGGAAAATACTTAATGAGAAAGGTAAGAAAAGAAATCAAGGAATTATAGAAAAAATCAAAGATGAGAACGGAGAAATGGTCTATTTAACTACTGATATTGCAAAAGTGTTCCAAATATATTATAGTAAGCTAAAAGATTTGAAATCTAATAACTCGAAAGAATCTGAAGGAGTGAGAAAGGAAAAAAGGAAGTTATATGTAAAAGAAACCGGACTTCCTAGGCTAGAGGAGAGGTTACTGGAATTGGAAAGACCAATCTCGCAGGAGGAAATCAATGGGGTATTGAGAAGCATAGCTGTAGGAAAAAGCCTGGGAAAGATGGCTTCATGTTGAGATATTATAGGAAATTTCAAGAGCAACTTGTGCCCAAAATGTGCGTGCATATGAATATATTGGGAGGGGAGATGAAAATGAGGGAAGAGTCGTTACGGGGGTATATTACAATTATACCAAAAGAAGGGAAAGATCCATCCCAATGCGCCAGCTATAGGCCCATATCGCTCGTAAATATAGACACAAAATTATATGCTAATGTTCTGGCAAGCAGGATGAAGGAGTTGATACTAGATTGGATCCAGGTGGGATTTGTGCCAGGACGGGAGGGCAGAAATAACGGATTAAGATCATTGCGCCTTTTGTAAATGAGGGAGACTGATTCGGCGTTGATCATGTCAATTGACACCAAAAAAGCCTTTGACAGGGTAAATTGGGGATTCATGATGGGCACACTTGAAGCTTTGGGAATTGGACCTAGGATGATTCAGTGGATAAAAAAGTTGTATACTTTCCCTTCAGTGGTGAGGGTTAATGGCGCACTGTCAAAATGCTTTATAATGTATAATGGAACAAGACAGGGATGTCCACTCTCTCCATTGCTTTTTGTTATCTCTCTGGAACCTCTGTTAGCGATGGTTCGAAAGAGCATAAATGTAAACGGAATCTCGATAGGAAATGAAGATCATAAAATAGCAGCTTACGCAGGCGATATGTTATTTTATATCGTGAACCCTAGAATAACACTACCCAATATAGTGAGTATTTTAAAAGCTTATGGTGAACTATCAAATCTGAAGATAAATCCCTCAAAATCAGGGATATTAAATATTATTTTCAGAAAAAGAGAAATGGATACTACAGAAAGCTTTCCCTTTCATATAGAAGGAAAGGGCGCTAAGTTACTTAGGAGTAAAGCTTACTCCCTCCTTGAAAAATCTTTATCAGAGTAACTATATCCCATTAATAAATGAATTAAAGGAAGAATTGAAGAGAATATCTATTGGGTCACTCACCTGAGCGGGTCGTATAAATATGATAAAGATGGTGATAGCCCCAAAGATTCTATATAACTTTCACATGCTCCCAATAGTTCTACCAGGATCCTTTTTTAGGATTATATATAAAAAAAAATGTGCCCCCCCCCCCCCCCCCAATAGTCAAAAATGCCCCAAAAATTTTTAGGCTCCATGCACACTAGTGGTTTCTTAAGCTCCTAGAAGGTAATATTAGCATTTTTTTTTTACCTGCTTCTAGCATCTACTAGTGTTATCCTATGTGTCCATGCACACTATTTTATGCTAGAAGTATTTTTCAAGCTTCAGAGCAGAAGAAAAAAAGATTTTTGTAGAGTTTTTGGGAGCGTTTTTCCCGGCAGAAAAAAAGCTACAAAAACGCAAACGCAGCTTTTTTTCCAGGTGTGTTTTTATCCCCTTCATGTACTATGAAAATGCTAACTCTTCTTTAAACTCTCCTAAATTATACTATAAGCCATCACAGAAATGCTATTCTCAGCATTTTTCATCCAGCATTTTTTTCTAGCGTTTTTCGAACTTATAAAAAACGCTACTGTGCATGGAGCCTTATCTATCTAAAACAAACTGGCCCTGACCATGACCCTCACCCCTTACACTGACCAAACCCTGATCTAGATATTTTATTTTTATATTTTTTAAACACTTTTTTTTTTTTTTTTTTTTTTAAACATATTACCATTTTTTTGCATTCTAGCAAGGAGAAAAACTGTGTATTTTTTTTTTTTTCCATTCAAGAGGTTGGATAGTTTTTGATCACACTGTTAACTAATCATAGGCTTTGAATGCTAATCAGTCCTCCAGGCTCCCAATCATTAACACGAGACCTGGAGCCACGGAAGAAGACCCACTTCTGTAAGTCTGCATATGTGTGTGCTCGTCATCAAAGGGTTAATGTAAGAAATAGGTAAGCAGTAACTGTACAAAAAATATATATTTTTTTTCTCTCAGCATCATTTTTGTTTTTGTTTTTTTTTCCCAGATTGTGCAGAGAAATTGTTTGACCTTGTGGACAGTTTTGCGGAAAGCAACAAGAGAAAAGTAGCAGTTTGGCCCCTGCAAATAATTTTACTTGTTCTGTGCCCAGAAATTATCCAGGACATTTCTAAGGAAACAGTAGAAGAAAGCAAAATGAACAAGGTGAGCAAGACTGGAGAATATCTTGTAATGTTTTTATGTTCATTCCTTTACAACATGTTGAAGGATTAGTATTAATTTTTTTTTTTTTTTTGAGGAGCTAAAGGCAAAACTTTTTTTTTTAAAGTTGTTTAGACAAAGTTGAGATGGGTTAAAACACCTGTCAAGTTTTTATTTCTGTTTGTTTCCCCATTAGGGAGGTTCACCCTCTCTCTGTCCTGTTTATTATTATCGTTGAAAGTGAAAGTAAGAGAAATTCACAAATTTTGGGTTCTCCTCAGAAAATTAATAGAGCGGTTATCTCCCAATGGGGGAACACTAGTTCTGATGACCATGGGGTCCCCAAAGGATTCTGTTTATTTGCAGGGATTTTCTTTCACTTCCTGTTTTGGCAATGAGACAGGAGGTGAAGGTTAAAGTGTTACTAAACCCACAACAGTAATATCAGTCTGTATATATAGTAAAGCATGCTTGTTATATTCACTGTGGAATTGAAGGGGTTAATCCTCTGCATTGTGTAAACAGGCTGTTTGATCCTCTTCTCTGCCCCTCCTCTTGTTGAAATGACAACCTGATACAGACTGAACCCGTGGTCACATGCACATGCTCAGTTTGGTGTGTCTTGCTAGAGAGTTTTTTTGTATTTCTTGAGAGAGTGCATGTGATCAGTACAGGGCTAATCAGCACTGTCCAGACAGAGGGTCAAAGGTTTCACTTCCTCCTAGAGCAGAAAGAAAACGCCTCCTACAAGCTTTAACCATTGCTCTGCGGACGACACAAGACTGTTCTAACTGCTGATGAGAAAAGGTATTTAGCAGTTTATATTTGCAAAACTAATTGCATTTCCATGTGTGTACTGTGGTGGCCAGATATAGTGAATGCAGGGTCCTGGGTTTAGTAACACTTTAATCTCCCCAATGGGGCAAAAAATTTAAAGTTTTGCATATAGTTCTACTTTAATTTGGGTTATGTCGAGGTGATGTCTGCAACTACAGGCATCATTGCAGTATCAAAATTTTCAGCTGGCAATTCCCTGTAATGTAGAGCAATTAGTGGCTATAGAGCCACACGACCACTTTTACAGGCTTTGGAAATGGGTGCTCCCCCAATTTGTTTTTCGGACATTTCCGACTTGTACAAGCAGCTGATCAAACAAAGTGATCTTGGTTTGAACAGATGCTTTCGAGGCCAGAAGAGACATCTGGGGTCTAATAGATTCTCATAAAGAGGACTATGGCCCTAGCTATCACAAAGGGTGTTGTTTATCCCTTTTGATAGCAATACAGTTGATCAAACATAAAAAAAGAGACCTTGTAAAATAAATAAAATAAAGTGCTTCAGTTCACCCTGTACTCACCCTTAATTGCAAAAGCATATGTAATCCATGCAACCATGTAAACGGTGTTCGCACCTCACATGTGTTGGCACAAAGGTCAGAGCGAGAACAGAACTGCAACATTTGTATCATGTTTTTTCTGGATGTTTGTTTTTTTTTGTCAATATTTAAAATACACCTATGATAAAAATTATAGACCCTTAATTTCTTTGTAAGTGAGCAAACTTACAAAATCTGCAGGGGATCAGATAATTTTCCCCACTGTATGTGCTTCTTCTGTAACTTTCGTTTAGCTCCAAAATGTAAGCATATCGTAACCCAAAAATAAAAATGTAATATTTTGCAGTTTACCAGTCTTTAGGGTCCCTAAAATACCTTAGGTAAGGTAGCTATATTAGTTTTTTTTTTTTTGTCTCTTCTCCCCCCCCCCCCCTTTATTTTCACTTGATAATCCTGCAAGTAACACATTTCCCTTTTTGGCTACACTTGCTTTTCCACTGTATCTATGGGGGCAGCCACGTTGCAACTCAAGCTGGGCTTCAAACATAGCTGTTTTTTGTTCTTCCTTACATGTTAGTTAATGAATAGTTTACACAAGGAAGACATTTTCTGCTTCCAGTTCACATTTCAGTAAGTGCATTTATGGCAAGATCAACAAGTATTTCTGGTACTTGCTAAACATGCTCTTAGCCTGGAAAATTATCACAAACACCACATCCAAGGAGACCAGAAATTTACAATATAGTGCATTTTTGCTTGTTGCTTTGGATACATTTCAAAACTTTACATGACTCGATGAGGCACATTTCTGTACCAATTATCTTTTAATGTTTTCAGTAGAAAATACTCTTGCTTGACATGAAAATAATAAACTGGTCCCTGACTCCCTCAAATTTCCTGTGGTCTCTGGTATCGAGGTGCAATGTGGATCTTTTTGTTGAGAATTCGGAGTCTGTTTAGTCAGACTGCCTGGTAGGCTTGCAAGGAGACAGAATCAATGAGAAAGAACACTGGGCAGCAAAATTAAGTAGTCTGCTTAGGCTGGGCGCACACAGATATTTTGCTCACCTAGTGGGTTAAATGGAAAAAAAAACTTGACAGATCCCCATATCAATATATCCCCATATCAATGTAAGTGATCTGGATGCAGGAATCTCTCCTACTGTGTCTTTGTATTTTGACAGGGGTGCCTTCCCCTGCCAAAATATGCTGATCATTGCTTTCAGAAGTGATGTAATGCACGTCTTTCGTGTTCATTCTAGCTATGGAAGATCAGAGAACCAGAGATCGCCTGGTCATTGGTCTCCCTCCCCTCTACCCAGTGACACCTGCCAAACATGCTGAGAGGGGGGAATCACCTTAACTGGAATTCACAGTTCCCTTCCACTTGACAGCCAACAGTTGGCTTGTCCAATTTATTCACTTCTGTCTTTTGTAGCAGCCAGGAGTGTGTGTAAAATGCCCCACTGCTGCAGACATGTGACATACAGCTGTGTACATAATAATAGCAATCCAACATTAATAACCAGATCAATTGCTGGTTTTGGTATAAATTATATTTCTACATGGCAAATAATTTACTAGTAGGTGTAGTAGAGTAATAGAAAACCAACAGACCGAACAGTGATGACATGCATGCTTCTGATTCTGTGTAATTGAATCATTAATTGAAAGGGGCGCGTTCAGAATAATAGCAGTGTGCAGTTCAGTTAGTGAGGTCATTCAGTCTGTGAAAAAAGGTGTCAAACAGGTTGCCCTTATTTAAGGACGAAGTCAGCAAATGTACATTCTGGCTATAGAGCATGGGTCGTTCCTGACATTCAGAAGAATGGCATACTTTGATAAAAAAGTTGATTGGAGAGGAGAAAACAAAGATGTGCAGAAACTGATAGGCTGCTCAGCTAAAATGATCTCAAATGCTTTATAATGGCAACCAAAACCAGAAAGATGTGTGAGAAAACCGAAAACTACCATTCGATGGGATCAAAGAATAGCCAGAATGGCAGACTCACCCAATGATCAGATCCACGGTGATCAAAGAAGTTATAAAGTTACCTGTGAGTACTGTAACAATTAGAATATGCCTATGTGAAGCCAAGCTATCGACAAGAAACCCCCGCAAAGAAAATGATGTGCTGAATAGATTACAATTTGCCAAAGAACACATTGACTGGCCTAAAGAGAAATGGCGCAACATTTTGCAGACTGATGAAAGTAAGATTGTTCTTTTGGGTCTAGGGGCAACAGACTGTTTGTCAGAGGACCCGCTAACACTGAATTCAAGCCATAGTACACTGTGAAGACAGTGAAGCATGGTGATGCAAGCATCGTCATATGGGGATGTTTCTCATACTATGATGTTGAGCCTATTTATTGCATACCAGAATTCATGAATCCCTTTGAATACATCAGAATACTTCAAGAGGTCATGTTGCTTTTATGCCAAAGAGGAAATGCCCTTGAAATTGGTGTTTTCAACAAGACAACGACCCCAACACATCAGGAAGCGAGCAGCATCTTGTTTCCTGACCAAAAAGATTAAGGTTGTGGAGTTGCTAGCACACTCCCTGGACCTTGATCCAATAGAACACTTCTAATGTAAAACCAAGAAATATAGAGGAATTGTGGAATGTAGTGCAATTGTCCTGGGCTGGAATACCTGTTCACAGGTGTGAGAAGTTGGGCGACTCCATGAAACACAGATGAAGTTGTTCTCAGAAACAGTGGTTATACAACTAAATATTCAGTGAATCACAGGACAGCTAAATCTTGAAGCATTTTTCAGTTTATACAGTAAATGTTTGAGATTGTAAAGAAAAATGCAGACAAATTTGAAACATTCTTCTTCATGTTAAACTATGATAAGGATTTTTAGCTTTACTCACTTTTTAAACCCACTATTATTTTGAACACAACTGTACGTTGTTAGTAGTGAAAGGGATAAAGGACTACTTCATGTCAACCCAGTGCAATGAAAGCCACATACCTAAATTTGTACCTTCAAACCTGCGGCGTTCACTCTGCAAACCTTTCTTGTGCAAATAAATTACTGGCCGCATCTAGCTTCTACTATGCATGTGTGTCACTTGCTCAATTTATTCCTTTGGTTGGGTATGGACCCAGCCATGTTGATTGATTCAGCAAGCAATGCTCTTGCACAATAGAAGGTAGACACAACTAGGACTGTGCATGGCTATGTGATTCCACTGAAAGGGGTATAGGATGATTATCTTTTAATGCCCCTCTCCCAGCACCTTTTTGCTCTTTGACCACTTGCTTTCTGTGTGATGTGATGGGTTTTCCTGTTCCTTGGGATCCTAAGTCGCGTCTCCTAGGTAGGTTATACAAGTAAACTGCATGTAGACACTTTGCTTTGAAAGCTAAATATCGGATGTCTGCTAGCCCTCGAAACCTGACCAAAGGAAAGGAGAACAGAAGAAAATAACTGTCTTTTGAAAAAACTTATTTATAAGAATCGATGTCCCAATAAGTACAGCAAATTGTAGTCTGTAAACAAAATAACTGCCTTTCTGTAATAATCCATTATTGTAATGTCTTCCTGTGGGTGCAGATGAACAGCCTAGTATGTGCTTCGATAACCTTGTTTTTTTTTAAATATTGAAACATGCCATATATTTTTATGTCTGCATATATATTTACTTGTTTTTTTTCTGTGTACAGTTAGTTTTGGTTGCATGATTGCCAGATACATTTGCTTTTGTATAGACAGCTGACTTTTAAAGTTTTACTGTATAAATAAAATACTTGATTACCACACAGTCCCAATAGAAAGGAGCTACGAGCTTAAAGCGGTATTAAACCCAAAAGCAAACAAGTATATTATTGCAGCTGACCAATACATAGGCCCCTTTCACACAGGGTCTGATAGGTCGACCTCTTAGTTTTTCAGGCAGACCTGATCAGATGGTCCATTCACCCCAAGGACAGGCGAGTGCAAATGGACTTGTTTCTGTTTACACCCACCTACCTCTGGGTCCTATCCAGTATAGAAAAAAAAACAAAACCAAAGGGTTTCTGTCTTCTTACGTGTAGCCAGAACAGATTGGAGGGTAGTTGGTTGTAAACTGACAGTAGAGTTTAACACCTGGCTGCCCACAGAGCAGAGCTCTGCATAAACTGAATGGGCATGGAAGTGCCACCTGCCCGTTCTCCAATCAGCAGGGGATCTGTGATCGGATTCCCTGTTGATCGGGATGGAGTCCTCCCTGTCTGAAGGGGGCCTTAGATGTGTTGCCTGCATTAGTTTTCATTTTTATGCTTTTTTTCCCTTTTATTTTCATTGGTGATCCAGCCAGTAAATCTGTTTTTCTACAGAACAAGCTCTATTGCCAATGCAGCTAGTGTTGAGACAGTTTACCACTGACAGGGGTCCTTACAATGATTAGATTTACTTATTCATTTAAAACTGTTATCCCAAAATAAAAGCCAAATGTAACTTTGTAAGAACCACCTACTTGTGTAAGATTTATCATACAAATCTTTTTTTTGTTTTAGAAATTGTTTCTTGAAAGCCTCAGGAAAGCCCTAACTGGCCATGGAGTAGGGAAACCACTTACAGAGAGTGCTGCAATTGCTTGTGTGAAGTTGTGTAAAGCCTCCACGTATGTCAACTGGGAAGATAATTCTGTCATATTCCATCTGGTTCAGTCGTTAGTCATTGACTTAAAGGTGAGCACAGCCATATATTGATGCTTTTTCTTTAGCGTCTGCCATTTTTTTTAACAGTCTTCAAAGTCTCTCATTATAAGCCTTATTGCAGTCTGTATCAGTTACTTTGAATCATCTTCAGGGTTCTAAGATGAATAAGCATAGAAGTCCAGGGCTATTCTCATCAAATGTTCTTCCCTGTGTCATATTTCATTCTGATGGAAAATGTAGGTGGCATACTCTGTCTATGGTTCTGAGTTTGAAGCAGGCACAGTAGTAATGGCCCTGGAGTGGAGATGGTGTGCAAATTATACCTGCCATATATCATTGGGGTTTAAATATGTGGCTGCACGCTTGACATACAGTATGCTGTGTTGCATGGAAATTTTTTTGTTGAATAATTCAATTATGGAATTTTATTCCTGTGCTTTTTTTTTTTTTTTTTTTAAATGACTTAGAGTATATTTTTGTTGTTCACAGTTTTAATAAAAGTGGAAGAAAAGCCTAACTATTCCCTCCACCCTTCTTCTACCTATTCCACCTGCCCTGCATAAAAAAGATCAGTGTACTTACATATTTTTAATCTGTTCCTGTCACGTGATCCTGCAGCTTCTGGTCCCCTGTGTCTGAGTGACTGCTACAGGGGAGAGGTGGGAGGGCTTCTTTACACACAGGAGCTGGAACTGCAGGATCATGTGACCAGACTGGAGCAGATTAAAAATGGGTAGGTACAAAGATATTTCTATACAGTGTAGGCAGGGCAGGTAGGAGGAGGGGGAAGGAGACCCTTTTAAAGTGGAACTTTAGTCAGAAAATTAAGTCCTGCTAGATCACTTCAGGCTGGCCTCTTTTGCAGGTATAGCTATGTAAAACATTAAATAAGTGCCTATACAATTTAAAATCCAGTAATGCCCTGTCTCACTCTGCTCTGCACATGCTCAGTTACTCTTTATTTTTCGTCACTGTGCCAAAAATGTAAAGGCCAATCTGCTTACAGCCTAAAGATTTACTGCTGTTCAGGGACTCTGTGCTTCCGCAACATTGCAGCCTCCTGCAAGAAGAAACAGGAGCAATGCTGGAGGCAATTTACAGCACACATTAATTTTGGTAGCATAATTGTTGATACGCAATGTATGTTCCTAGCTAAAGAACATTTTTTATCAAATTGTTATGGGCAAAGTTTTGCTTTAAGGATAAATATAGTTAGTCTTTTCTTCCACTTTAAAATATTTATAAGCTTCTCTGTGTAAAATCTAGGCCTATTGGATGCATCATTAAAGACATTTGAAAGGGTAATGGGCACCTTTTTATAGTGCTTTTTTGAATAATGTTCTATTACTTTTAGTGGGTACTACACCAGTAATGATGCTCTTTTGTTTTGTTTAAACTCCTTGTATTTTTCCATTTGTCTAAAAAAAATCTTTCATAAGAACCATCTGAAAGAAAAAAGTGTTAGACATCGTAAGTGACCTATAAGTTTTCTGTCAACAGAACTTGCTCTTCAATCCCAGCAAGCCTTTCTCAAGAGGAGCAGGAAATCAGAATGCAGATGTAGACCTTATGATTGACTGCCTAGTTTCATGCTTTAGGATCAACCCTCAGAACAATCAACATTTCAAAGTATGTTTTACTTTTGTCTTTTATGTGGGTGTTACTGATATGATACACAATAAAGTTACTTTTCCTGTTCAATTTTCTCTGATTTTCATTACTTGCTGAACATTTAAATTTATTGACTGTGCTGTGGCAGCAAACTGCAAAATACTACAGCTTGAAGGCACGTACTCATATGTAGATTATTCTTAATAGTACCACACAAGCTGGGGGTGAAACATGCTGCCATTTCCTTGGGATAGTCTTAAGATTTGAATATGAGTTGAGGATAGGATTTGAGGATAGGATTTCAAATCAGTCCTAATAAACCAAGTTGTCTTATGTTAATCTCCTAAAGTTAACAGTTAATTTAAGATATTTGCACACTATACCAACATTTATATGCAGAAAAACAGCTACCACATTCATCAGACATCCCTTAGCTTGATTTACAGTCTAAAGTATATTAAAATGCTGATACACATAAATTTAACATTAAATCCCTCTCCTGTGTAAGTCTCTGTGATGCTTAAAATTTAAGATCACGCTGCTCAGTGGGTTGGCTCTGTGGAAGAGGCAGGTCCTCGAAACGCGTTAGCCTGTTGGAAGTCCAGGATTCCCATTGTGGGCAGACACGTAGTGTAGATTGGACAGTGCTGTTTTTTCATGATGTGTCTTTGACAATATTGTCGTTTGTGAGTACAATACTTATTTTTAGGCGGCACAAACCGCACCTGCAGGGGACCCCAGGATAGGAGGTTTAAGAGAGGAGAGGAGGTCTGTGCAATACAAAAATAACAACAAAACCTTTTTTTAGTTTAACCAGTTGCCTACTGGGCACTTATACCCTCTTCGTTTCTAGGCCAATTTTCAGCTTTCAGCACTGTCACACTTTAAATGACAATTGCGTGGTCATGCAGAATTGTACCCATAAGAAATTTTTATAATTTTTTTTGCACAAATAGAGCTTTCTTTTGATGGTATTTAATTGCCACTGGGTGTTTTTATTTTTTTGCAATATAAACAAAAAAAGAAAAAAATTTGGGGAAAAAAAGTTTTTCTTTTGTTTCTATTATAAAATTTTGGAAACAGAATTTTTTTCTCCTTCACTGATGTGCATTGATGAGGCTGCACTGATGGGCAATGATGAGGCGGCACTGGTGGGCATTGATGAGGAGGCACTGGTGATGCTGCACTGATATGCAGCAATGATGGTCACTGACGGGCGGCCCTGCTGGGCACTGATGGGCACAACTGCTGGGCACTGGTGGGTGGCACTGATCATCAGTGCCCATCTCTTCTGTGAGAGTTGCCGGTTATCGGCAGTCCTTTTTTCACGCTGTAACCGCGTGAGGAAAGTGCTGCCGATAGCCGGCAACTGTATTTACTCCATGATCTGCTGTGTCCTTGGACACAACTGATCACGTGGTAAAAGGCCGCTGTGATTGGCCTTTTACCTCATCACGTGATCAGCTGTGCTCTTAGGACACAGTGATCACGGACATCCCTGCCGGGCGGCAGGAGGGTGCGTTCTGGGAGGACGTCATATGACTCCCTCCCAGAAATGGATATCCGCACTGTAGCTGTCATTCTGCTATAGTGCAGTTACCAAGTGCTTAAAAGAAAAAAAAGCCTTTAAAATGACTTTAACCGCCTCCTGCCTGCCATATAAGGAATTGACGGATGGGCAGCGGTTCTTTCGTTCTCAAAGGACGTCATATGACATCCTCCCACTCTAGCTGCGCATGCACACCCCCTGGGGCGTGCAGCGCGTTGATTGGTGGTGCTTTGTGTCCCTGGGACACAGCGGATCACCAATCGCAGTAAAGAGCCGATGACGTAGGCTCTAATGTAATCAGCTGTGTCCAGTCACAGCTGGTCTCATGTAAATAGGAAATGCCAATTATCGGCAGTGTTCGCCTCACGCGCCGGTAATCTGCTTTCCTCAGAGGGGACATGTAACACTGATCATCAGTGTAGCCCCATCAATGTCACATATTGGTGCACATCAGAGCTGCCATTCAGTGCTGCCTATCGGTGCCAGTCAGTGCTGCCTATCTGTGCCAGTCAGTGCCATATGAGTGATGCCTGTCAATACCCATCAGTGCCACCTATCTGTGCCCATTTTATAATAAACTTTTTTTTTTTTTTTTTTTAATTTTCAGTCTTTTTTTTTAGTTTGTTTAGCAAAAAATAACCTAGTGGTGATTAAATACCACCAAAAGAAAGCTCTGTATCAACAAATTATAAAAATATCATTTGGGTACAGTGTTGCATTGCCGCGCAATGGTCATTCAAAGTGCGACTGCTCTGAAAAGTGAAAATTGGCCTAGGCAGGAAGGGGGGTAGACGTGCCCAGTCTGCAAGTGGTTAGCCGATGTCCGCTTCAGGTGTAATGTCTGTTAAGTGGCTCTTTGAACTGCAGGTAGAACTCTGTTTTCAGGTGTTTTTCAGCTAGCCCGTCATGGATTGTTTGCTGTGTTGCCTACCCCTCAGTTGGACTCGCTATAGATTTCTTTTCTAAGAGTCCATTGGGGGACACTAGTAACCTCTCTGTTTATGTTCATGCTCTCTGTAATGCTGAGACAAAAAACTGAGGCATACTGGTAATAGGATGGGTTATCATCCTGGACTGACATACAGTTTATTAGTGTCCAACCTTTTTAGGCAGCAGCATCACCTAAAATCAATGCACTCAAAAGAGAAGACTTTTTCAGTTAGTACAAAAATCATATTTTCTCTCATCGGCTAACGTTTTAAAAACAATTAACCGTATTTAGTGTCATTGAGGATAGTAAACTAATATTTTACTTTGAAAGAAAAATAGCCAGTGTGTGTTTTGAAACGCTAGTGTCTAGAAGTAACACACAAACCAGGCATCATTTATACTTTGTACTGTACCGGATGCTGAAATAATGCTGTACTCAAAATAAAAAGCACACTGAGACCATTTCTACAGATTTTACAACTTTTATAGTGTATTTTTCCTATCGTTTTTATTACCTACAGTATATTGCATGTTTTAGAAAAGTAAAATGTTACTTGCCATTAGGTAGAACAATCTAAAAATATTTAACTGCTGCCATTTTGAAGATCAGTTAAGTGGTGTTGAGTGCTTGCTTTTGTGTAAAGGCAAACCCTTTTTATTTGTTTTGGATAGAGTAAAAGGGGGGGGGGGTTAAACCCCTGTCGTTTTTTTTTTTTTGCCATCTGTGTCCCATCAGGGAGATTTCCCTTCTCTTCTTGTCCCATAGCCAAAACATGAAGTGAAAGGAAATCCCTGCAACTTGGGGGAATCCCCATGTCACCAGAACTAGTGTCCCCATTGGAAGATTTCCCCTCTTAGTGTTGTCAACCCAAGATTTGGGTTTCTTTTACTTTCACTTTTGATGATAACGGTAAACAGAACAAACAGTGAATCTCCCTAATGGGACACAAACTGCAATATAAACTGACAGGTGTTCGAATCCCTCTCCACTCTGTCCAAAACTAAAGAGTATTGTCTTCAGTTACACTTTAAGGAATATAGTGGAAAGACTCCTAGGTCTGCTGAAAGCTGTAACTTCTGGTATGTTCGTTTAACAAAACTTGCCTGAAAAATAACAGTACCAAATCAAAGATTACAATTCTGAGGAGACTTTGATTTTCTTTGTAATGCATCTAAAATCAAGTAGGCAGGGCTGAGCATGTGTTTTGGAATCCAAAACTCCACTGAAGGAAATTTATCAAAACTAGAGCAGATGTGCATGGCGACCAATAAGCTTCTTTCATTTTTAAAGCCTAACTAAAAAAGCTTTAGATAGAAGCTGATTGTCATGCACAGCTGCTCCAAATTGTATCTGCTCCAGTTTTGACAAATTACCCCTACTGTATTGTCAGGTCAGAAGAAAGTAGGAGCACACTATAGTTCTGCCTCATCAATTATCCCTATTTATATTCAGAATTTAATGTGATGAAACATGGAGAAATGTGTATTTATTGTAGAGAAGTACAATGTTTTTTTTTTTTTTTTAAAGTTTTTTTTTGGTTTGATGTGCTTTTAACTGCTTAAAGCGGACCTTCACCATAAAAGGGAAGTTTCTCTTCAACACCTCCTTCTCCCACTTCTGCTCCAACCACTTAAGCCTGACTTTTAATTTTTTATGGTTGAGACTGAAGAACTGCTTTAAATCATTTAACTCAATCTTAAGCCTAAAGGTAGCCCTCAACAGAACCCTTACTTTGACTTCAACATATCTATCCTGTAAAAGAATACCATCACCGTGTAACAAAATTACACCCAGTATACAGTTGGAATTTGGAAGTAATTGTGACGTGTGCTCTCATATATGGCCACCACGGTTGTTTGCCACTTATGTTGTTGCATGCAGGCATTTCCATATACATGTACATTTTTGAAATCTTGATTACTCTGGTTTTTGTTTTAAACTAAAATATAATTTACAGTGTGTTGTATGTGATTTTCTAAGGATAATCTTGTGTTTTTTTTTGTTTTTTTTTCCCCTTGTCTTCCTTTTAAAGATTTGCTTGGCACAGTCCTCGCCATCAACATTTCATTATGTGCTGGTGAATTCTCTGCACCGAATTATCACAAATGTAAGTATGTAGTAGTTGGGCTGTCTAAAAGGTTTGTGAAATGGCAGAATTTTATTTACAAAGGTATAATGACATTTACAATTAAATTATTTATATATATGTATGTGTGTGTGTAATTAAAAAAAAAAAAAAAATATATATATATATATATATATATATATAATATATATATATTGTAACTGTCATTCTACCATTGTAAATTTAAATTCCTCCGTTTCACAAATACACACACACAAATACACTCACACTCACACTCACACACACACACACACACACACACACACTCACACTCACACTCACACTCACACTCACACTCACACTCACACTCACACTCACACTCACACTCACACTCACACACACACACACACACACACTCTCTCTATATTGACAAAAGTATTGGGACACCCCTCCAAATCATTGGCTCCAGGTGTTTCAATCACCTCCATGGTTACAGGTGTATAAAATCAAGCAGCTAGGCATGTAGACTGCTTCTACAAACATTTGTGAAAGAATGGGTCGCTCTCAGGACCTTAGTGAATTCAAGCGTGATAGGTTGCCACGTGTGCAAAAAGTCCATCCATAACATTTCCTTGCTACTAAATAGTCCACGGTCAACTGTTAGTGGTATTGTAACAAAGTGGAAGCAACTGGAAACAACAGCAGTGGTAGGCCACATAAAATGACAGAGTGGAGTCAGCGCATGCTAAAGCGCACAGTGTGCTGAAGTTGCCAACTCTCTGGCAATAGCTAAAGACCTCCAAACTTCGTGTGGCCTTAAGATTAGCACAATAGTACATAGAGAGCTTCATGGAATGGGTTTCCATGGCCAAGCAGCTGCATCCAAGCCTTACATCACCAAGTGCAATGCAAAGCATTGGATGCAATAGTGTAAAGCATGCTGCCACTGGACTCTAGAATAGTGGAGACGAGTTCTCTATGAGTGACAAATCATGCTTCTCTGTCTGGCAATCAGATGGACGTGTCTGGGTTTGACGGTTGCCAGAACGGTACTCGCCTGACTGCATTCTGCCAAGTGTAAAGGGAGATTATGTTGTGGGGTTGTTCTTCAGGGGTTGAGCTTGGCCCCCTTGGTTCCAGTGAAGGGAACTCCTAAGGCATCAGCATACCAAGACATTTTGGACAATTTCATGCTCCCAACTTTGTGGGAACAGTTTGGGGATGGCCCCTTCCTGCTCCACCTTGACTGCGCACCAGTGCACAAAGCAAGGTCCATAAAGACATAGATGAGCGAGTTTGGGATAGAGGAACTTGATTGGCCTGCACAGAGTCCTGACCTTTGGAATGAATTCGAGTGGAGACTGAGCCAGGCCTTCTCGTCCGCCATCAGTACCTGACCTCACAAATGCGCTCCTGGAAGAACGGTCAAACATTCCAATAGACACACTCCCAAACCTTGTGGACAGCCTTCCCAGAAGAGTTGAAGCTGTTAGAGCTGCAAAGGGTGGGCCAACTCCATATTGAACCCTACGGACTAAGACTGGGATTCGGTATGTGTGTATATAATTCTAATACACACGCACACTAGACCATCCTTTCTCAACCAGGGTGCCTTGAGGTTTCTTCAGGGGTGCCTTGGTAAAAAGTCTAAAAATTGCCCAAAACTTGTATTCAAGCCAGCTGGTGGAACAAGCTTGCCTTTTAGTTACACAAAGCCACAGGTTTTTATTGTGCACCATTATGACCTTCTAGCCACCAGCGTCCTGACAACCAATGACTTCAGTTGATAAGGAGGATGTCCGCTGCCTGCACAGTATCTTAGTTTGACCCTCCCCTGCCCATTTCCATCAGTGCTGCGGTCACATTAGCTCAGTGATGTAGAAAAACTGAGGTAGAAGAGAAACATTGGAATACTAATTATTACCTGTGTGCAAAAGTGTATTTGCTTTGGATGAATAAATTGCCTATAATGTTGGGTGTAATGGATGTTGCTGCATTATATAAAAGTATTAGAATAGTTTTTCACAATCTAGAATGGGGTGCCTCAAGACTGTCCATAATTTTGAAGGGTGATTTGACTGAAAAAAGATTGAGAAACACTGCACTAGACATAGAAAACAGAAAGCTCCTTTGAAACTTTTACGCTTTCCACCTCACACCTGCTTATTGATTAGTGTCCTCAGGAAAATGATGGTAAATTCTAAACCAAGTACTGAGCTTCAGGTGTTTCTCAAAAAAAAAAAATCACAAATGGTAAAAGCTTGTAAACACACACTAAAAACTCTATGCCGGTCAGGGTCACTTCCTCAAGTGAGCTAGTCTTTGCTAATGTGCTAGGGATTGTCAAACAAATCCAAGCCAAACTGGCGCTGGTGCAAACAGCACACATAATGCACATACACAGCACCATCTAGAAGTCAGTTGGCCTTAGCAAAAGAATGACTGATGTCTCCTTCATATGTTCTTTATTTTTTTTTGGTTTGGCGTGGATATTTTTCTACTATATACAGCTGCTGGTAGATTCAGGCTGGAAATTGGAAATTATCCAGTTAGCCAAAATGTGCATGTTTTCCCAGTTCATTTAAAGAGCATTCCAGGTTTTGGCACCTTTTAGTTATTGGTCCATCTTGGACCAAACTAATGATTTGCATGCCAGGAAGTACTGGCTGCTGCTTGGGCTGTAATATCCTGTAGTGGCTTGTGCTACATACAGTAAGTGGCGTGGTGTTCTGGCAGCAGTATCAGACTTTTCTTCTATTGTGAGATATAGATAGTTGCTCATACCGCTTATTTATTATCGCCATTTAGGAAAAGCCTTTTATTTTTTTCAGTGAATACAAGGCTTCCTCTGATTTGCTAAGGTGGAGGGTGTGAAGTCATCCACTTACCTCTCCACCTCGGCCAATCAGAAAAAGCTTTGTATTCATCGAATAAAATAGAAGTCTTCTAAATTGGGGAGATGCGGTACAACTGACACTCTCTATCTGGTAGCAGAAAGGAAGTCTCTGATACTGCTGCTGAAATGCAGCTCCACAGCTACTATGGGGTATATTGCAGCCTAAGCAGTAGCCACTATGTTCTGGCATACAAATTTGTTTGGTTCAAGCTGCCTGTACATCAGTCTGTATCTGTTTGATTTTTTAACAGGTTTGTGATTCATCCTAAAGTTAGTGTTGCTAAACCCACAACAGTAAATTTAGTGTGTGTATATGCAGTAAAGTATGCTTGTTATACTCACTGTGGAACCTAAGGGATTAATCCTCCACATTGTGTAAAAAGGATGTTTGATCCTGACTTCTCTGATCCTCCCCTTCTTCCAGTGTTTCTCTCTTATCTCCTGATAAGGCATATTGCGTGGGGACAGTTTGGTGTGTATTGCTAGAGGTTTTTTTTTTTCTTTTCCTTGGGAGAGTGCATGGGATCAACACAGGACTAATCAGCTCTGTCCTGTCCAGACAGAGGTAACGGGTTCTGTATCCTTCTAGAGCAGAAAGAGAACTCCTCCTACAAGCTTTAACCAGTGCTTTGCTGAACACTGTTAGAAATCACAAGACTGCTCTAATGCTGATGAGAAAAGCTATTTAGCAGTTTATATTTACAAAAATAATTGCACTTCCATGTTCCGTGTACTGTGGGAGAAAAGATATAGTGAATGCAGGGTCCTGGGTTTAGTAACACTTTAAGGCTCCATTCACACTGATGTGACTTGTCATGCGACTTTGGACACATTCACATGATGGGTTGCAGCCTATTTATTTCAATGGCACCCGTTCCCATCTATTCGACTAAAGTCACATCGTCTTTACAAAACGTTCCTGTACTACTTTGATGTGACTTTCTTGCGACTTGGGTGCCATAGAGTATAAAAGTCCTATGAAAGTTGCATGTCTTTGGAGTTGCACTAGTGTAAACTGAGCCTTAGTCTGGTCTTTCCCAGTATATCCCTTTTTTTTTGTATAGGCTGTTTAGTCATGTTGGGATGTTTTAACATTGACTGGAGCCATCTTTGATCAGTGTAGATGCTGCTTCTTACTTCAGCAGCCAGGCACGGTTTTGGTCTGTACCTCTTCTTTTTTTTTTTTTGTAGATTTCCACTTCCTCAGGAGTTGATGATGCATTCATAGAAACACATGCACAAATTCCTTTTCTGGCAAAATTTACCCATGGTTTCTCTCAGCTGAGTCCACTGCTACACAGTTTGTCCCTTGCAGTGTCAAAGACATCTTGCATTCAGGGGACGGTATTTAAACAGCCCGTTTTGCATTATACAGAGCCTCTTGGCAACAGATGCATTGCAGTTGTTTCTATAGAGCTGCCTGCAGTGACAATGTTCAACACTGTTGCTCCTGCTTTTACCCCTTGAACCCTGCTGGGCTCATTTTGTGAGTAACCCTGGCTACTTGGGTAGCTCCTTTGGTCATGAGCAGCCTGACCAGCACCAAAGGGCAGTCTTTCTGTGTGAGTGAATCCTCAATTTAGAACCGAAGCTGCCCTATGTGCAAGTATTAGCTTGGCACAGGCGAGGATTGTGCCTTGATGTATCAACTTGGCACAGAGGAGGATTGTGCCTTCACGTATCATCTTGGCACAGACAAGGATTGCGCCTTCACATATCATCTTGGCACAGACAAGGATTGCGCCTTCACATATCATCTTGGCACAGGCGAGGATTGCGCCTTCACGTATCATCTTGGCACAGGCGAGGGTTGCGCCTTCACGCGCCATCTTGGCACAGGCGGGGGTTGCGCCTTCACGCGCCATCTTGGCACAGGCGGGGGTTGCGCCTTCACGCGCCATCTTGGCACAGGCGGGGGTTGCGCCTTCACGCGCCATCTTGGCACAGGCGAGGGTTGCGCCTTCAGGCGCCATCTTGGCACAGTCGAGGGTTGCGCCTTCACGCGTCATCTTGGCACTACACTTGTATTCTACACTTGTATGCCCACATCCTATATTTCACAGATGAAAGAGAATATTTTTTATGCAAAGGACTTTAGGGGGCATATCTATTAGAAAATGTAACTCAAAATTCATACAGATAAAAATAAAGTTTTTATTATACATAAATTATAAAGACATATACGACCATGTTTGAAATCAAGAAGCTCACATATCGAGTGCACATAATTTTCATAAACATTCAATGTCTTCTTCAGGAGTACATATGAACAAGATATGTTACCTACTAAATTGATCATGATCTTTACAAATAGTCTGTGTGGACCGTCATCTTCACCACATATGTGTAGACCAACATCTCCATAGGGACAGAAAGTACGAAAAGGCCACAGGACAGAGTCCCTAGCATAGGGCAAGACGCTACAATATGCTTAAATAGTAAATCCTGTGAGAGAAAAAAAACAGGAAAGAAGGGAATTCCAGGTGCCCTCAAACAAATGTGCTCAGATATCTAGTTGCTGGGCCTAAAAGGTGTAATCGGCAAGCCTAGATCCCATTCAGTGTCCTGCAGAGAAAATGCTTATTTTCTAATTGAGGTTATGCAAGTCCACTTTAAATTGGAGGATCCCAGTGCACTCCTCTACCTAGCCTTTTTGGAGAATTTTGCCAAAAAATGGTCATCTCCCATACCTGACACACCTGTGTCTTTCTTTAACAAAGCTCGGACCATTCGTGTTTACAGTTATCTTCGAAAAGGGAAAGTAAAAGAAAATTTCCAAAGAACACTAATAGAGAGGAAATCTTCCAATGGGGACAGTAGTTTTAGCGACACATTGGGATTCCCACACTTTGCAAGGATATCCTCTAATTTCCTGTTTTGGCTATGAGACAGGAAGTGAAGAGCTATCTCCCCAATAGGACACAGATGGGGTTATCCTCTTCCCTTACTGTATCCAAATGGAAAAAAGTTTTACCTTTTGGGTACTTTAACTCTAAAGTTCATTGTACAAAGATTGTATTGTCAGATTGTAACGTGTATGGCTACCTTAACATATGGCAATAATGAAATTGTTCACTCGGGTTCTCTTTCTATGAATATTTTTGCTGAAAGACTGAATTTTATATGTCAAAAATTTGTGGTAAAGAAATTAAATCAGAAAAGGACCAAATACTTTCACAGAGCCATTTAAAATTACTTTATGCAGTCATTCTACATACACTAGTTTACTCTAGGGTCAACAGAAGTATTGGACTTCTGTCTCTTGTTTCCATCGCTGCAAAAATGATCTCGCTGTAAGGAATCTTTTAGAGTAATAGGACACAGCAGGAAGTTATTTGGCCAGGGTGCACTGAAGGTCTTTCATTTAGAGTGCTTACACTAGTGTATTCAATACCACTGACTCAGCAACTTGTTAACAACCTTCAGTGACAGAAATATGGTTGAAGAGAATGACAATGTTTCTTTTGTTTTTTTTAAAATGTTTTTTTAAGTTATAATGGTTATTGGTTGTAATGGGTAAAATAGTATTACTAAAGCCACAACAGTAAAATCAATCTGCATATACCGTAAAGCATACTTGTTATACTCTGTGGAACCCAAGGGGTTAATTCTCCACATTGTGTAAAAAGGATGTTTGCTCCTCTCTTCCCTGATCCTCCCCTTCTTCCATTGTCCCCTAAATATCTCCTGATAGAAAAGAGGTTTAGAGTCACTCTGCACATACTCAATTAATTGACGATAAAACAAACCTATACTATTTCATATTTACAAGTATCCAGATAAGTAGATCTCAGCTAACCTGGGTGACTCCAAGCCTTGCCTGTCTTTATGACCTATACCTTCAGATGGACCCGATTTGAACCTCCATTCTCCTCTATGGAGTGGCGGGTTTAAACAGACCTGTGTCCATTTACATCTGCCTACATCCAATTCAATCCGCTAAAAACAAGCTGATGGGATCCATTCCCCTCTGTCTGGCTGGATTACCTGTATCGGATGAAGCCTTTGCTTCCCTAAGGCTTTCTTGGCCCATCTATGGGTTTCCTCCATCATTTGCCCCTCGCTGGGTGGTTAATTTCCTTTCTGTAGGGCTTCGGCCCTCAGGGAACAATTACCTCTTTCCCCACCTATGCCCATCCCCCATAGAGTGAGACTCCTGGCATCTTTACTGCATTTAGCATCGATCCTGTCTGTTTGAGTCTGTTGACCCCTGTTCCTGGGCCGTTGCTGCTGTTTTGTTGCCCTCCCTCCAGTTTAGTGCTTGACGATGTTCCATGGTCCAAGAAGCAGCAAGAATTTTGCAGTACCTGTGATCACCCCCCCCCCCCCCATCTCTGTGATCTTTTTTTTTATTTATATATATTTATATTATAATTTAAGAATCCATTCCTGTGTCCTGGTTGTCAAAATTCTGATTTAAAGGATATGTTCACCTTTTCTAACATGTAAGTGTACAATCCAAACGCACATGTGCATTAAAAATGGTTATCTGTATAAATGGGGGCTGCAGCAACCGTTGGCTGGAACCGAACAGAATCAGCAAGGGAAAGTGTCACCAGCACACCGAGGATCACCAATATGGGTCCAAACGTTTTGATGAAAGATCACATAATTACAGCAAGGCAACGTTTCATAGTCTCACAGGACCCTTCATCAGGCATGTGTCACATGCCTGATGAAGGGGTCCTGCGAGACTCCGAAACGTTGCTTTGCTGTAACTGTGATCGTTCATTAAAATGTTTGGACCCATATTGGTGATCCTCGGTGTGCTGGTGACATTTTCCCTTGCCTTTCTAACATGTTACATCCATATTTAGGTGTAATATTTTTGCTGCTGCAGCTGCCCCCCTCCTTTCCCAAGTTCTTTCTGTGACAGCAGACTGGGAATCTTCTCCCCTTGTTTGCTGCCACAGTTCAAAAAGACTTGGTCGTGCAGGGCTCCTCCCACGTCACTTATTCACAGTATTTTGTGAATGGGAAACTACAACTAACGACAGCCTTTGCAGCTGTCGAGCTGTACTTCTCACTGAACTACCATGGCGCTGTTTATTTTTTTAAGTATTTTCATGCATTTGGAGAAACTGTTTGTCTTCAGTATGTCTTAGTTGAGAATATGAATATATGTATTGGGAGCTTTCCCTGCTCTTATAGCTAAGCAGTTAGTCCCTTCTAGGGGAGGAGATTGTACAGGCTCACTAGTGTGAGAAAAGTAGTTGCAGCTGTTTTAATTTGGTCACTAAAACAATATTCTGTAGCAAGAGTGAATTGATTATGTTTTCTTTTTTTTTTTGCATAGTCTGCACTGGATTGGTGGCCGAAGATTGATGCCGTGTATTGCTACTCAGGAGAGCTCCGCAGCATGTTTGCTGAAACGCTCAAAATCGTCATGCAGTTACATACAGCAATCCGCTTGACGCCGGTAAAGTTTGATATCTTATGCTGATTGCATATTCTGTGTCTATAACTACCATGTTAGTCATGTAATTGCATTCCAAATGCATATAGGTAGCATGTCTCAAGTAATTAGTTTTATATAGCTATGTTTATCTAGGTAAAGAAAATCTTGGCATCCTTTTGTCTTTTTCCATTCTTTATTTCTTGTCAGAATGCTACTTTTTCTTTGTAAATGGCACTCAAGTGTAACTGTCCATCAGCATTTCCTGAGCTCATATGTTTGACTCTTCAAGGAGAGAGCACTCGACAAAGGCTGGGAATGTCTGGGAGCAGTGACGTCACCCATAGACTTCTTATGGCCCATCTGTTGTCAGTTACCCCTGAAGCTGCCACTGGTGTCACATGAGTGCTGGACCATGTGACAAAACCAGGATGGCCTGAAAATAGAAAAGCATGTACATCTTTGTTCTAGAGGTTAATCTGCATAGGTGTTCGGAGGGGTGAAATAGCATTTTTAAGACAAGTTAGTTTGTAGCCTGGAATTCTTCTTTAAAATCCTTAAACAAATTCCTTCAATTTCCAGAATTTTCTATGGATTTCACAAGAGCAATTATCGCCTCTGAATACATGGCATCCATAGACTTTCAAGATGCTTATCTACAGTCAGGTCCATAAATATTGGGACATCGACACAATTCTAACATTTTTGGCTCTATATACCACCACAATGGATTTGAAATGAAACAAACAAGATGTGCTTTAACTGCAGACTGTCAGCTTTAATTTACATCCAAATCAGGTGAACGGTGTAGGAATTCTAACAGTTTGCATATGTGCCTCCCACTTGTTAAGGGACCAAAAGTAATGGAACAGAATAATAATCATAAATCAAACTTTCACTTTTTAATACTTGGTTGCAAATCCTTTGCAGTCAATTACAACCTGAAGTCCGGAACGCATAGACATCACCAGACGCTGGGTTTCATCCCTGGTGATGCTCTGCCAGGACTCTACTGCAACTGTCTTCAGTTCCTGCTTGTTCTTGGGGCATTTTCCCTTCAGTTTTGTCTTCAGCAAGTGAAATGCATGCTCAATCAGATTCAGGTCAGGTGATTGACTTGGCCATTGCATAACATTCCACTTCTTTCCCTTAAAAAACTCTTTGGCTGCTTTTGCAGTATGCTTTGGGTCATTGTCCATCTGCACTGTGAAGTGGCATCCAATGAGTTCTGAAGCGTTTGGCTGAATGTGAGCAGATAATATTGCCCGAAACACTTCAGAATTCATCCTGCTACTTTTGTCAGCAGTCACATCATCAATAAATACAAGATAACCAGTTCCATTGGCAGCCATACATGCCCACACCATGACACTACCGCCACCATGCTTCACTGATGAGGTGGTATGCTTAGGATCATGAGCAGTTCCTTTCCTTCTCCATACTCTTCTCTTCCCATCACTCTGGTAAAAGTTGATCTTGGTCTCACCTGTCCATAGGATGTTGTTCCAGAACTGTAACGGCTTTTTTAGATGTTGTTTGGCAAACTCTAATCTGGCCTTCCTGTTTTTGAGGCTCACCAATGGTTTACATCTTGTGGTGAACCCTCTGTATTCACTCTGGTGAAGTCTTCTCTTGATTGTTGACTTTGACACACATACACCTACCTCCTGGAGCGTGTTCTTGATCTGGCCAACTGTTGTGAAGGGTGTTTTCTTCACCAGGGAAAGAATTCTTCGGTCATCCACCACAGTTGTTTTCCGTGGTCTTCCGGGTCTTTTTGTGTTGCTGAGCTCACCGGTGCGTTCCTTCTTTTTAAGAATGTTCCAAACAGTTGTTTTGGCCACGCCTAAAGTTTTTGCTCTCTCTCTGATGGGTTTGTTTTGTTTTTTCAGCCTAATGATGGCTTGCTTCACTGATAGTGACAGCTCTTTGGATCTCATCTTGAGAGTTGACAGCAACAGATTCCAAATGCAAATAGCACACTTGAAATGAACTCTGGACCTTTTATCTGCTCATTGTAATTGGGATAATGAGGGAATAACACACACCTGGCCATGGAACAGCTGAGAAGCCAATTGTCCCATTGCTTTTGGTCCCTTAACAAGTGGGAAGCACATATGCAAACTGTTGTAGTTCCTACACTGTTCACCTGATTTGGATGTAAATACCCTCAAATTAAAGCTGACAGTCTGCAGTTAAAGCACATCTTGTTTGTTTCATTTCAAATCCATTGTGGTGGTGTATAGAGCCCAAAATGTTAGAATTATGTTGATGTCCCAATATTTATGGACCTGACTGTATGTATTCCCGTTCATCCACCTTATCAGCACTTTCTGCACTTTGCAGTGGCAGATGGTTATTTTTATTTGTTGCACTGCCATTTGGCCTAGCCACTGCTCCAGGAGTATTCCCCAAGATTCCAGCAGCTCTTTTTGCCCTTCTTCGGGCATTCAGGTCACAGGTTATCTAGATCAGGGCTTAAAATTTCACATCCTGAGCTACTAGCCAGGCCTTAAGAGTTACTCGCCACCAACAAACACACACAAACAGAGACACCTGTACACACACACAGACATGTACATACATACACACACAGAAACATGTACACACATATACAGATACATGTATACACACAGGCACGTACAGACACGCATACACATGCATGCACAGAAATACAAACGCACAAACCCATGTATATACACATGTACACACAGACACATGTACGTACATACACACACGTACATGCACACATACACACACGTACGCTGTTAAGTGCTCTCTCCTCTCCCCTGAAGCCACCACTGGCTGACATAGAGGATCATGTGACCAGAGTGAGCTGAAATTAGGTACACACACACACACCCTATAAAAAGTTGCAGTACTTCGTTGTTCACTCACAGAGCCGGGTACTGCACTCTAGGTGGAGGCAGAGAGCACAGCACACACTCCTTCCTTTGCTTTCACTACGCTCAGCTATTGAGCAGTCTGACAGCTCCCAGTGCCAATGACCGATCCGGCCTGAGCTACGAGTCTGCTCAGCAAGACGGCCCTGGGGGACACACTCATCCCCACCATAATTTCCACTTGCCATTGGCGAGCAGGCGAATGAAAATTTCAAGGCCTGATCTAGATGACCTGTTCTTGACGGAGTCGTCATCTTTCCAGCTGTCTGCAGTTGTGCACGTGACAATTCTTTTGCTCCAGACTTTCAGATTTCAAAAATCTGCTCTCCAGCCTTCTCTTTACCTGGAATTCTTGGGTTTCGTCCTGAACACATCCAAAGCAATAGTCTGTCTACCAGAGAAATAAATTCTATATTAACTCAGTCAAGAATTGAGATCAAAGAGACATCCCAAAATTAAATTCCCTGAGAGTCCTATGCTTCATGTTAGCCTCCTTTTGAGTAAGGCGGCTAACATGATCATCAATTTCATACGAGACCTCACCATCACACCATCCTAGAGCTCAAAACAGTAAACATTACTCTGCAACACTGGCACCTTTTCTGCTGGTACACCGGATCAGGGTGCTGTCAAACAATGCCACAATGTATGGCCTATATCAACCATCAAGGGGGCACCAGGAGCCATGCAGCCTTAAAGGAAGTGAGCCACATAATCTTCATGGATGGAGACTCACTGTTCAGCTATCTCTGCAATCCAAATCCCAGGCATGGACAACTGGAAAACAGATTACCTCAGCTGCCACCACTTGGATCAAGTAGAATCGACCCTTCACCCCGACATTTTCAATGTGATATTTCAAAGATGGGGAACCCTGGATATGGAGCATTCTTTTTTTCATATTCAACAATAAAACTTCCTCTGTTTGTGGTCAGGACCAGTGATCCTTTAGTGCTGTCATCAGATGCCTCGATAATCTCCCAGTCTTAGTTCAGGCTAATCAATGCCTTTCCACCAGAAGCCAGTGATTCTCATAGTACCTAGCTCGCCCAGATGTACCTAGTACACAGATGTACTCAAACTACCAGTGAACAACCCCTGGCCTCTTCCCAAGAGGCCAGACCTGCTGTCCCAGGGCCCTCTGTTTCATCTTACTCCTCTGTCCCTTGCTTTAACAGCATGGATTAACATAGAGAGGTCTCTGAGTCTCATTTCTACCTTGCTAAAAGCAAGAAAAGCCATTTCCAGAAAGATATATACTATTATGCTTGGAAATCCTTCTTTGCCTGGGATGAACACAGGCACTTCAATCTCAGAGATTACTCTGTGCCTCACATTCTGGCCTTACTACAATCAGGTCTTAACCACAACTTGGCCTTAAGCACTATGAAAGGACAGGTTTTGGCCTTGTCATTTCTTTTTCAAAGACCTCTGGCTTTGCTCTCCTTTGTCAAAACCCTTATTCAAGGAGTATCTTCCATCAAGCCCCTCTTGCAGCACCCTGTGCTTCCTTGGGATCTTAGCTTATTTTTCTTTGCCCTGTATAAACCTTCGAACCCATCAAGGATAGAGGACCTCTCTTTCAAAGTGCACTTTTTGGTCACTATCATGTCTGTCAGACATGGTCAGTGGCTGGCTGTCTTCTCAGAAGCTGTTCCTCATTCCTCACAATGACAAGGCAGTCTTATGCCCAATACCATCTTTTCCTCCCAAGATGTTATCAGTCTTCCACCTTAATAAAGACATTGTGCTTCCATCCTTGTGCCTTGCTCCAAAGCACTCAGTGGAAATTTTGCTTTGCTGCCTAACTTTACTGTCAGAGCTATAGGAGTCTACCACAAAGCAACAGCTTACAATCAGGAAGACAGCATCCCTATTTGTACTGTCTTCTGGACCTCACAAGGGCACCCCACTTCCAAGTCTACCATCGCTCGATGGGTAAGAAATCTAATTGCCGCAGCTTACACTCTTAAGGACAATTCTCATTGTGCACTTTTACCCACACATTTCACCAGATTAATGAGCATTTTCTGGGCATTCCGGGGCCATGCCTCTGTAGTCCAGCTTTGTATGGCAACCAGCTTGTTCTATGTTCATACCTTTTCAGTATTCTAATATGTGGACGTTCGATCTTCTGTGGATGCAGTTCTCACTGTAAGGTTCTTGCAGCGGCACACTATAGTTGGATTTGTTGGCCCTTGTTAGTTCTGTTTCATTAGTTGTTGCCCACTTTTTTTCATTCATTACTTGGGGAAGTCCCAGGGTCAGTGAATGCCTTGCCCTTGTTCTGTACTGTGGAATTTTGACTTGCCTGTAAATTTCATATCTTGCAGTAAAGTGCAGAACACTGGACACCCTGTCTTCCATTTCTTGGTTACTCTGCATTTCTTGCTACAAAACTGAAAACTTACATAGAGTAGGGTACAGTTATAGGGGAAGCGCCTAGGGGGCATGTTCTCAAACTTTACCAGTGTCCAGTCACCTCAAGGTATGACCCAGGGTCTATGAACACGTTGCCTATTTCCTGTACGGTACTTCAAGATATGGAGTTTAGAGGCAAGTCAAAATTCCTCTTTTTTTGCAAACAAACCCTATGATCAGATTTGGTAATTTAGAGGGCAAGTAATGGTCTATTCAACCCAGAGTGATATTGCAGAATAGGTTTAAGTCAAATTGTTCACCTGCTAACTGTTTATTTCACCAAATCTCTTAAGCACATCTTTGGAGAGTTCTCAGTTACTTGCACTGTTTTAATTTGCCTTATGGTATTTCAATTACTTCTCAAAAACTGAAAAATGGGTATAGTGGAACTCTCTTGTAAAGTGTGCAACTGTGGCAAACTGAGGTGATATTAAAGTTACTAACAAATATGGGTAAAAAAAAAAATTAGTTTTAGGTAGATAGCTTTTTAAAGAGGGTTTAAACAGTTTCTAAAGGTTTGTGCATTTAGTTTAAACACAAAATAGGCATTTGAACACGTGTTACAAAATCTGAGTGAGTATGCTAATTTAATTATTTTATTAAATTTACTTGTTGCATTCTTAGTCACTCATTCTTTGTATTGACTGTGTACTGAAATTGTTCCTCAGAGTCTTACATTTAAAGAGAAAATGCCATACCTTAAGTTTAAAGAGAAACCAAC
The DNA here is from genome assembly GCF_062004578.1 of Staurois parvus. Classification (NCBI taxonomy): domain Eukaryota; kingdom Metazoa; phylum Chordata; class Amphibia; order Anura; family Ranidae; genus Staurois; species Staurois parvus. The sequence goes on from NW_028318002.1 coordinate 2,026,639, forward strand.
CGATGTGGAAACGAGAAGTTACAAATATTTGCTACTTTCTTTGGTCAAGCTCATTCATGGAGACCCAAAGCTGCTACTGTATGTAAGTAGATATATTTTTTGTGCTTAATATTAAATTGCATATCTAGCCAAACCTTCATTTTGTTTTAAATTAAGGAGGGATTAGATCTCCTTGGAAGTGTCCATCAAAAACTCTAGCAAGCCAATATATAAAAGTTAATATATAATATATATATACATCTCTGGGTAAATTGCTGCTCTCACCTCCACTCTAAACTGTAACTTCAACAACGCATAGACTTCTGCTATCTCTGGGTAAATTGCTGCTCTCATCTTCACTCTAAACTTTACTTCAAAAACGCATAGACTTCTGCTATCTATGAACAAAAAGTGTATATATTTTGGTCTGTTTGTTGATAGATTCTCACCTCTTGCTGCACTTCTTTTATTACTCTGGCCTGTGTCTGGTCTGTGTTTGAGAAACATCCCCCCAATTCATGTGATCCTTATCAGTTCTTTATTGGGGCGGAGAAGAGTTGCTCATTTGACCATCTCCCTATAAATTTAGATCAGCTCCTGGGGGGAGGTCACAGATAGGGGGGCACAGTCACAGATGGAGTGCAGTTTTGTGCATGAGTACGGTTTTTGCAGGAGTGCGAATCAGCAGCAGTTGAACACAGCAGGTTAACTCAAGCAGCAGGAAGATACAGCAAAGAACTCTACTGCATGCTGGATGGACTGCAAGCAAACACCCTGGGAAACATCTCTTACAAGTCTGAGTCCCACTCCACCTATCTTTAAATATGCTGTCTCTACTCCTTCTTTTCATATTACTATCCTGCTTTCCCAAAATCTCCTTTCCTTACCCTTCTGCTCCACCCCAAATATTTCACATCTCACCCTCACTGCTACCATCTCCCTACTACTGCTCTCATCACCTACTGTTGATACTTCTCTCACCTGCTATCCCAAACAACAGGATTGGAAGGCATTTACACTTGTGTACATCCCGCTCCCATGTTACTTACCTCACCCTTCTTCTCCTAACCTCTGGGGATATCTCCCCAGACCCTGGTCCTCCAGTATCTCACCCCCACAACAGCCACCCTTTTTCCTCCGGGAATAGCCGCTATCCCCTCAATTTAATATCAATCCCCATGCTCCAAAAAACCACCCTCCCTTTTTCATGTGCACTTTGGAATGCCTGCAGTGTCTGCAATAAGCTCACCTCTGTCCATGACCTTTTTGTCTCCCGCTCCCTTAACCTACTAGCAATTACAGAAACCTGGCTTCAAGCAGCAGATTCTTCTTCTCCTGCATCACTTTCCTATGGAGGCCTTCTCTGGACCCACTCGCCCAGACCCAGTGGTCGGAAAGGAGGAGGGGTTGGTTTGCTTCTATCCCAACTGAGCACTTTTCAAGTCCTCCCTAACCCTCCCTCCACCAAGCACCTCACTCACTGCTCACGAGATTGCAAATCATTTCAAAAGAAAGATTGATGCAATTCATAGGGGCATCTACACTGCACAGACATCCATCCCACTTAGCATACCTTATACTGAACCTCCCTCAACACTTTCCTCTTGACCTTGCTACTCCTGAAGAGGTCACTAAGGTTTTCTCAGAAGCCCGTCTCACTACCTGCCCCCTGGATCCTGTCCCTTCACAGCTACTACGGCCACCCTCTTCTTCCGTCCTATGCTCCCTCACTCACATCTTCAATCTCTCCCTCTCTAACGGTGCCTTCCCCTCCCCTCTAAAGCATGCACACATCACTCCCATACTTAAAAAGCCCTCCCTGGACCCCACCAACCTGAACAACTTAAGACCCATCTCCCTGCTCCCATTTACCTCTAAACTCTTAGAACGCCTAGTCTACAATCGCCTTAGGTGCTACCTCACTGACAACAACCTTCTTGACCCTTTACAGTCTGGCTTTCACTCACTACACTCAACTGAAACTGCCCTATTAAAACTCACTAATGATCTACTAACTGCTAAAACCAATGGCCACTACTCCGTACTCTTACTACTCAACCTCTCTTCGGCTTTTGATACTGTTGACCATCCCCTCCTCCTCAAAAAACTCCACTCTCTTGGCCTCCCGAGACTCTGCTCTCTCCTGGTTCTCCTCCTACCTATCGCAGCGCTCCTTCAGCGTTACTTATAACCCTGGCTCCTCCTCTTCACTCCCTCTTTCTGTAGGGGTCCCTCAATGTTCCGTCCTTGGGCCCCTACTCTTCTCCATCTACACCTCCTCCCTTGGTCACTTGATAAATTCCCATGGCTTTAAGTACCATCTCTATGCTGATGACACACAAATCTATCTTTCTACTTCTCACCTCACCCCTTTAGTCTCCTCCCGCATTACTAACCTACTAAGTGACATATCGGCATGGATGTCACTCCACTTCCTCAAACTCAATCTTTCTAAAACTGAGCTCTTAGTATTCCCCCCAGCCCGTGCCCCTCCCCTAACTTCTCTCCATCAAAATCAATAACACAATCATCAGTTCCTCCCCTCATGCCAGGGTGCTAGGTGTAACCCTAGACTTCCATCTGGCCTTTCAGCCCCAAATCCAATCGCTGTCCAAATCTTGTAGACTTCACCTCCGCAACATCTCCAAGATACGCCCGTTCTTAACCTCGGAAACCGCTAAGCAACTTATTCACTCCCTTGTTATATTTCGCCTTGACTATTGTAACTCCCTCCTCATTGGCCTACCTCATCGCAGGCTATCCCCTTTTCAGTCTATCATGAATGCTGCTGCCAGACTCATCCACTTTACTAACCATTCTGTATCAGCCACCCCTATTTGCCATTCCCTCCACTGGCTTCCCATTGCCCAACAGATAAAATTCAAAACATTAACAATAACCTATAAAGCCATTTATAACTCTGCCCCAAATTACATCAGCAATCTTGCCTCCAAATATCACTTAAACCGTACTCTCCGCTCCTCACATGACCTCCTGCTCTCTAGCTCCCTTGTCTCCTCCTCCCATGCTCGTCTCCAGGACTTCTCCAGAGCTTCCCCCATCCTCTGGAACTCTCTACCCCAATTTATCAGACTATCGCCTACTGTGCTCACTTTGAGGCGATCTCTGAAAACCTATCTCATCAGGGAAGCCTATCCTACCATCAGCTAATAATGGAATTTTCTACTCCTTCCTACCAGACCATCCCCCACAGTTATTACCTTTTTTTACCTCTAACCCCTCCCTCCTAGATTGTAAGCTGCAAGGAGCAGGGCCCTCCTATCCCTCTTGTCTTGAACAATATTGTTGCTGTATTGTCTCCCTTATATTGTAAAGCGCTTAGCAAACTGTTGGCGCTATATAAATCCTGTATAATAATAATATCCAGTCCCCGACTGTAGTAAAACTGCAGTGCGGGCCGACTGCACAGAATCACGTGTATAGATACATGATTCTGCTTTTCTGGGTACAGAGCGTCCCCGGCCACCCATCCGGCTGTGCTGTCATTGGCTCCCTTTCATGCCAATCACCGTGTCCCAGCCAGCGATCCATGGCTGGGACCCGACGATTGGTAGAGCTAGTGACAGGAGAGAGCTCTGTGTTTGTAAACACCACAGATCTCTCTGTTATCAGTGGGGATCTGCCAGTTTTTATCTCCCTACAAAGCAGGGAATAAAAAACAGGCACATCCCCTAGTAAAATAGTATACAATTACAATTCCTGCCCATTGTCATTAGTACAGTGATAGTGCTTTTTATTACCACTGATCTCTGTATTAGTGTCACTGGAGATGTCCGTGGCAGTCAGTCAGTTCCCACCCAGTGTCTGTGTCAGATTGGCGCCGCACTATTACAGTCCTGCCTAAGTTGCTAATCGCCGCCATTTCTAGTGAGTGTGTGTATGTATGTATGTATATGCATGTATGCATAACAAAAGTTAGATTTTATTTCCATCATTTACACTTTCAAAATAACAGAAAACAAAAAAATGGCGTCTGCAAAAGTTTGGGCACCCTGCAGAATTTATAGCATGCACTGCCCCCTTTGCAAAGCTGAGACCTGCCAGTGTCATGGATTGTTCTCAATCATCGTCTGGGAAGACCAGGTGATGTCAATCTCAAAGGTTTTAAATGCCCAGACTCATCTGACCTTGCCCCAACAATCAGCACCATGGGTTCTTCTAAGCAGTTGTCTAGAAAACCGAAAATAGTTGACGCTCACAAAGCTGGAGAAGGCTATAAGAAGATAGCAAAGCGTTTTCAGATGTCAATATCCTCTCTTCGGAATGTAATTAAGAAATGGCAGTAATCAGGAACAGTGGAAGTTAAAGCAAGATCTGGAAGACCAAGAAAAATATCAGACAGAACAGCTCGCAGGATTGTGAGAAAAACAATTCAAAACCCACGTTTGACTGCACGATCCCTCCAGAAAGATCTGGCAGACACTGGAGTTGTGGTACACTATTCCACTATAAAGAGATACTTGTACAAATATGGTCTTCATGGAAGGGTCATCAGAAGAAAACCTCTTCTACGTCCTCACCACAAAAATCATCGTTTGAACTTTGCAAATGAACATATAGACAAGCCTGATGCATTTTGGAAACAAGTTCTGTGGACCGATGAGGTTAAAATTCAACTTTTTGGCCGGAATGAGCAAAGGTACGTTTGGAGAAGAAGGGGCACAGAATTTAATGAAAAGAACCTCTGTCCAACTGTTAAGCATGGGGTTGGATCAATCATGCTTTGGGGTTGTGTTGCAGCCAGTGGCACAGGGAACATCTCACAAGTAGAAGCAAAAATGGATTCAATAAAATTTCAGCAAATTTTGGATGGTAACTTGATGCCATCTGTGAAAAAGCTGAAGTTAAAGAGAGGATGGCTTCTACAAATGGATAATGATCCTAAACACACCTCGAAATCCACGGGGGATTACATCAAGAGGCGTAAACTGAAGGTTTTGCCATGGCCTTCACAATCTCCTGACCTCAAGATAATTGAAAATCTATGGATAGACCTTAAAAGAGCAGTGCGTGACAGACAGCCCAGAAATCTCAAAGAACTGGAAGACTTTTGTAAGGAAGAATGGGCAAAGATACCTCAAACAAGAATTGAAAGACTCTTGGCTAGCTACAAAAAGCGTTTACAAGCTGTGATACTTGCCAAAGGGGGCAGTACAAGATATTAACTCTGCAGGGTGCCCAAACTTTTGCAGACACCATTTTTTTGTTTTCTGTTATTTTGAAAGTGTAAATGATGGAAATAAAATCTAACTTTTGTTGACATATTATAAGAATGTCTAATCTGTAATTTGATGCCTTTTGGAGATTTTTCCATCTTTCCTTGGCTTCTTTATGCACATTAATACAAATGTTTAGCTGGGGTGCCCAAACGTTCGATCCCCACTGTGTGTGTGTGTGTATATGTGTATATATATGTATGTGTATATATATGTATGTGTATATATATGTATATATGTATATATATATATATATATATATATATATATATTCTAGTATCCTATACTATTAGCGTAACAGAATACATTTTGGCCCAAATTTATGAAGAAATTAAATTTGTTTTTATTGAATATAGTTTATAGTGAAAAGTCCATTTTAAATTTTTTTTTTTTATTATTTATACGGCAAAAAAACAGTGGTAATCAAATGCCACCAAGAGAGAGCTCTGTTTGTGTGAAAACAATTATATATTTAATTTGTGTACAGTGTTGCATGACCACGTGATTTTCCATATAGCAAAAAATGGCCCGGTCATGAAAGTTTTTTTTTTTTTCCTAGCAGGCACCTTCAGATGCTTTGAGGTCAGTTCAGATTTCCTTTAGTAGCACCTGTAGATCCTATAAAACAAAGGCTTTCAAATATGCATATAGTGACCAGCTTGTGTAGTCTCCGGCTCTGGGCAACCCCTCCATGTTCTGCTATTGGTTAGTTAGACTACCCTTCACAGCAGTTATCCAATAATGTGTTGTGAGAGTGTAAGCACATCAGGCAACTGCAAACGTTGGCTGTGGTTTGCATATCAGAGTGCTCTGATTCTCTGGTCTCTCGTTACAAAACATCGGTTTACATAGAGGTACCTCCTAAGCAACGTAATTGGTAGTTTGACATAATTTGTATAAGTATTTACAGATTTGTTGGTACCCTTACACAAAAAAAGGCCACAATTTTCTATGAATTAATTAAAAAATGACTGGAGTAGCCAACAACTATCATTGTTCATTCCATATTTAATAAAAGAAAATCAGACTTTGCTTTTGATGTTTTGATTTTAATAACGTTTTTTGAAGGTATTTTTACCTTATGAAGGGTGTGGGCCACTTAAGTGATTTTGTGACTGGATAGGGGCTGAAATGTAATGGTTTAGAATTTCAAACTTTTAATTTTGAGTAGCATAATGAACATTTTCCTCATTTCAGCTGCAGGAGGAAAATGGAGAGAATTGGTTCCTGTATATGCTGCTACTCCTGTCCAAGTATAAAACAGAATGTGACAGGGAGTTTGCAAGGGTCCCTTTGAGCATGGGACAGGGTCACCACTGCAGCCCCTGACGCTACACCAGTGGTTGGGGGGTGTGGTAAAATCACGTCTCAGCTATAGGGTTTAGTGCCTCCCCAAACCTCATATGAAAACATGAAAAGCGCACAACTCCTGCATTCAGCAGTTTTGATGGGCTATCAGAAAGTGCACCAAACCTGCATGATATAATAGAAGTCTATGGCTCAGTGCAGCTAAACCGCAGGGCAGTCTCTCTGACCCCCACTAAAGGGCCTTAAATATCACTCATGGCTCCAATTGCTACACTACTGTCTGCAATAACTAAACTTTTTTTGTGACCCTCCACTTTGCCATATTTAGGTATACATATTACTTTTTATTTAGATACTGTTTACGCTGCTAACTACTGACCCTTGTTCAAGAAATTATCTAAATTACTATACGCTTGAAATGCATACCTTTTTGATTTGGTTTGGTGGTGTTCTTGCTATAAAAATTACAATAGCTCCCAAAACTACTTTTATTTCTTCAGGGTATTGCCCATTCCTATTCCAACCCATATACTCAAAATTGAGCAAAGAAAGATGCTTAAATTTATTTTGTGTTCTACAGAACCTTGTTCTCCAACCCAAGTACCTTATGGGAGGAAAACAGGTAGCCTTGGAATCCCTGATAGCTCAAAATATCACTTAGCTGCTCAAGTTGCATCCCTTATTTTACTTAATGCTGTCTGAGAGCTTCCAATCTAGATTTATCGTGCTGTTGTTCAGTGTTCACCAGTTCTGATCTACAATTTAATTTGGATCTCCACTTCTAGCCGTCCCTCTATAGATGATCCAGCGTTACGCCACTCTCTTGTTGGGACCGTTTTATATATTGCAGTTATCTGATCTCTCCCTATCTTTGCTTATCTGGGATTCTTAACAACCCTATGTTCCCCCCTGCTATTGAAGATCCAGAAAGTTTTTAATAGTAAATACATACACTACCTTCTATTATTAGAGAGGATCAAAACATATTCTTCCCTTTCAGAACATTGGCATCATCCTTCATCAGATTCATCTAGATTGATTCAGATTACTGATTTTATAAGTAATCTCCCCTCTAACATTACAACATGTTCAACTCTTCTGACACCTATTGAAAATGTATGCAAATTAACTCCACACTCTCCTGGCATCATTGCTTTCCTGTACACAAATCTATTCTTAATCTACTAAAAACCTAACTACACTCTTTGTTGGGAACTTGACCTGGGGGAATATTTAGACGTGAATGAAAATGTATATAAAATTATTTTTCCGTTGGTACATGACTTCAGTAAAACTGGCACATTTTTCTCCCTCGCTTTCCCCTTTTGTATTTTAGAGGTTGCAGTTCCAGAGGCATTTTATTCCACATTTGGTGGGAATGCCCTATTCAGACGTTTTTAGACAAAAAATTATGGTATGATTTTATAACTGAACCAGTGTTTTACCCTCTACCATATTGGAAATATTTGGGTGTTGTGCACATTTACAGTTGATTACGATGCACCATTTGATACCATTAATTAATTTATCATAACATTGCATATCAGGTTTTGTGTCACCCTGTTTCTGTGTCCTCTTTTATTCTGTTCAGTAACAGTACTGAATGAATATATTGTGATGTTTGTGTCCTGTACTGAACACAAAGATATGGAATTTACAGGAAAGTCAAACGTCCATAATTTTTTCCAAAAAGCTTTATTTTTACTGGTAAAAATCTTTATCCAAGGTGTTTCTCGGATTAAACATCCCTTATAGCACCTGGGGTCTCAGTTTGGTTCTCTGCCCTGCAGAAACCAAGCTTTGAACGCATCAGGGAACTCCCCTTTGATGACCTCTCCTTCAAGGTAACCTTGGTGGCTACCCCGTCTACCAAATGTGGTCATTCCACATTCTTCACATGGATAAAGTAGCCATGTGCCCAAAGCCCTCATTTCTTCATTAGGTGAGGTCGGCCTCCCACCTCATTGAAGACATTCTTTCTTCCTTTTACGCTGCTCTTAAGCACTCTTCCTCTACACTGTCTGGACGTTGTCTGAGTCTTCAGACTGCAGCTCATAGCTACAGCTTCTACCAGGCAGATGTACTCCCTTTTTTGTCCGGACCTTGCAAGGGACATCCTGTATAAGGGTAAACCAGATGCTGAGTGGGTAAGACCACTCGCCTCAAAAGCTTACTAAAGGATAAAGCGCCTCCTATAATACATACTCCACCAGGTCGGTAGTATTGTATTGACAGTTGGTTTGACGCAATCTCATTTCTGCTCTGTGATCTTTAATGACAACATTTCCTCCCTGTCTAAATCTTGGAGAGCAACCCTCACCCTTGGAAAATTTTCACTCTCAAAATTAAGTGTTTTTATCTTTTCAGTATGTGCTTGGTTACAGCTAACATTAAATGAATGTTATGGCCACTGCCACCCAGATGTTCTTTGATATGAACATTAGTAATATGCTCTGCAATATTTGAGATTAACAGGTCTAGCAGTGCGTTATTTCTAGTTGGTCTTCAAAAAAAAAAAAAAAACTGTAGCATAAAATTGTCTTGTAATAGGGTTATACATTTTCACAGGAAAAAAACACAAAACAAGTGACTTGTAGGACATGGCACCCCTTGTTTTGTGTGTTTTTCTATTTTCCTGTGGATGCTCTCATAACTTTTCATATGAGTGAGTAGCCTAGCCCCTTCCATTCCATTCTCTAATAACCTATGTCGGTATTGCTCAAGCGCCCCTTTCTTTGTGGTTTTTTTTTTATATAAATTTCCGCCGTGGTAGTTCATTGATCATTGCGTACAGGCAAGCAGATTTACTGACAGCTCTGTAGAAGACCTGCATGGCACCAGGGATCTACTGATCGCAAGTGAAATGCTTTAGAGGCTCCAGAAACCAAAAATAATGCACATTTTTTTCTACCTGCAATAAAATGTGCATTTTATTATTTTTTGTAAAAAATAAGTGAAATTATCCTTTAAGGATTCTCCATCTTCCATGTATTCTGCCATTGGTCCCAACATGGACTAAGACAGTGGGTTCATGCCCAGCCCCTCTCAGTATTTTTTCAACCCAGTTCCCCACGTTCTTAACCCTGGCACCAGGAGACAGCTAGCCATTTGCTTGAGGCGATCCTGCCAACAGATTTTTCTATCAGTCCTTCTCATTATAGAGTCCTCAATTACCACCATCTGTCTAGGCCTTCCTGCATTATCCTCACCACCGCTCTAGATGGGCTGTCTTTGAGCAATAAGCAGTGACATCTAGGGCTGCCACCTCTGGAGTTTGCCAGCTCAGAATACTCCTTTTGTAACTCCTGATTTTTTTTTTTTTTTTTTTTAACTCTTCACTTTGTTCCACAATACCAGCAAACAATTTAATTGGTTTTCTTCTTTACATCACTGTCAGGGCTTCCAGACCTCTACAATAACATATTGACATTGTGGAACAAGTCAATCTGGTCTCTAGACACTCTATTTCACCTGTCCCTGAGGACCTGGTTGGCCCTGGCTTGATGACTCGGAAGTTTGACTTTGTACAAGGGGTCTCCCATGTAACTCCCCTAGTTTGTTTCCTTGTAATTCTGTGGGTTATGAATCTTGTTCTCTTTGCAAAATAGAAACCTCAGTTTGAACCCATCAGAGACATTTCTCTCTCTGCTCACCCACCAGGTGGTTTCTTGTAGCCATCACCCTGCGAGGCGAGTGTCTGTACAGGAAGGTTTGTCCTGCAAGTAACCCTTTTTTGGTTCTCAATAGGGATAAGGTGGTATTGAGGCCTATGACTTAATTCTGCACTAAGTTAGTTTCTGCCTTTTGACTCAACCAGAACATTGTTCTTCTGTCCCTCTGTTCAGCTCCTGTTTGCACAAACAAAATTTACTGCCATTGTCTCAATGTGGTTCTGGCTATGAGGGTCTCTCAGCCACTGCTTCATTTAGGAAGAGTGTGGAGTTGTGTTTTTTTTTTTTTTTTTTTAACTGCTGATTATTTTAAAATACTGCATGGACACACCATCTCTTGGTGGGTCTTCCATCTCTTGGTGGCTCAGGCAGAAGACACAACACAGAAGCCCTCCTCTCTGTTATAATCTCCGTATGGCTTGCTACAAAGCCAAGGCTAGCTGGGAGTGGGATAGCTTATATAGTGGAGTGTCCCTGCAGCCTTTCTTTTTGCCAGTATCCTATTTCTTGAAGTTAGCTGCATATATCTTAGCTGTTGTGATTCAAAGAAGCCTGCACCATGTACAGTACTCCAGTGAAGAGATTTTATTGGTAAGTCAAAAATCCTATTTCTTAATCATACAGTACATCACTGGACAAAGGAGAGTTGATTCTTGGAGTATTGGGTTATGGCAAGTAGCAAAGCTTGACCATGCCCAGTCCAACATTGCCTCAGTTTTTTTGCTAGTGTCTGTAGATGGACTTGTCTCTGTCTGCTGAAAGAGGTTTCTTCTTTCATACACACTTCTACTGCAATGAGCTGTTGAACCACAGTTCTGTAGAGCGGGGACTGTTATCTGGGTCATTCTCTGCAGATTACGGATTCCCAGAGGGGCGGTACCTGGAGCCCATGGAGAAGAAAGGGGAAGACCCATATTTTGTGACTGCACTAGATATTGTGTTTTGCTGCTCACCTTGGCTGGCTGTTACATTGTGTGAGCTAGCTGGCAGGGTGCTATACAGGTTCCAGGGGGTGGTGGTCTTCTGAGGCAGAGCACAGTCTCTGAAGGCCTTGTGAGGTATGCCTGATGTATAAATGGGCCTGTCACAAGTTTTCTTTACCAAAGAAAAGCTTCTGACTCTCCAGGCCAAGGTACAGGAGTTTAGTTCATTAAATCACCTGCCATTATTAGGTTATTGGGGTTGATGGAAGCATCCTTAGAGGCAGTCCTGTATTGTTCACAACTATTGCAACTCCACATCCTGAGAGCATGGGACAAAAGGACTCTGTCCTTTGATTACTCCATGTCTCTGACCCTACCTCTTTCAGAAACTGGCAGTTTTCACCAACTTTATCTTCAGTGGGGAATGCCAGCTGTAGACCTGATGCTGTCCAGGCTCAACTACTTATTTTATTTTGTGTGATCAGTTCATCTCTCACCCTCTTATAGGCAGCAATAAAACCGAGGGTGAAAGACCTCCTGTGTACTTCAATGGACTCCACAAACAGGATTTTATAGTGAGATTAAAAATTATATAATTTTAATTATGCAAACAATTGATAATTTAAACTCTCTTGTTTAAATAGAGGCTTACTGCTCTTTCCAGTTTACAGCATATTGTAAGCTCAGTGTCTGTGTAAAATCATCAGTAAATATACATGTTTTTATCTTGATAATGTTTTTCAGAACCCAGGAAAACCCGGCCCTGACACACAGAACAGCACTGCAGAGCTAATAAATGGATTGGTACAGCTAGTCCCACAGACAAACATGCCTGAGATAGCCCAGGAAGCCATGGAGGTGAGGGATCTGGTTTCAGTGGTTGAGCTGAGTGAAAGCTGATTCTTGTTGGTATGACATTACAATCAGTTTGTAAGTTCTTTGATGGGTATGGGGCAGAATCTGTACAAAAATGTGCAAAAAAAACTTTTTATGTCTATTGACAGACACAGTTTTTCTTCATAATCCATGAACAAACAGGGTTTTATGGCCCCACCTACAGGAGTAGGACACTAGGTAGAAAAAACTCTGCACCTCCTATGGGCAGTCCTCTGTGGGCATTAAACCCCCTCTCTGCTTTAGGCAACTCAGTCATTCTGGCTGGTGTCTTCAGGAGCATGTACCTGAATTTATGCTTGGACTTGTGGTCCCATTGCTTTCTTTTCTCTTTTTCCAGGGATTTACTTCTTTCTTTTTATTTTTTAACAGTTGGGCTGGGCGAGGGGCTGGATAATCTACATCCAGTGGTTACCTGAGTCTGACCAGCAAGCACATGCAGACCGCTGGCTCCTTGCTTAGTTGGCCACTAATTGACCCATCTTGGACTGAGGCGGTCAGCAAGTTAAATGTTTTGAAGGGATACACATGATCTGGTGCCTATAGTCTGTGTCACAGTGCTACCCTGGCTGACAGCCTTCCCACTTCGGTTGAAATGAGGATCTGTCATTGGAGCCTTACCCATATGCTCCACTGAATCAGTAAGTAGTAAAAAAAAAAAAAAAAACCCTCTTCCCCTGGATGCAGTTTGGGCGCGGGTGCTTCCTGGGGTGGTGCTTCAAACCCCCGCCCGCCTCATCATGCACCTACCCTTCGTAGCAACATCCCAAGTGGCTCAGCTGCCAGCCACAGTTGAGGTTGCAGGCTCAGGACAATGTTTCTGATGGTAGTGGTGAGTCCTTCCTGAGGGTCCTCTCTCCACTCCCTGCTAGGCTAACTTAGGGGTGGTTTCCTCTGGCCTGTTACCCTTTCTCGGGGTCCTGTTTGCTGCCATGCTCACCTGGTTGCGCTGGCCCTATGGAGTCTCAGGCACATGCTGCCCCTCCTTGGCTCAAGTGTTGTTTGGCGGACCAGACCTCCAGAATGTCCTTGGTGAACCTGTCCTTTTGAGGTGACTGTCTTTTTTTAGTGTTACACTACCACACATGACATTATCAAGAACCTTACGGGCGGCAAGAGTACCTTTCTTCCTCTGGCTAAAAAAAAGGGAGGGAACCACGTTGGAAGTTTGGGTTGGGATTCATGGCGCATAAGCGAGTTTTTCGTTCCCCTGGATCATCAGCCAAGGGTCCAAACCCTTCAAGACTCCCACGGGTGGGGTCAAGCATCCCTGGCTCCAGAAGCCCTCCAAGCCCATGGATAAGTTCTTCTCAGTATGAAGGTTTTCCCCCACCCATTTCCAGGGTGGGGGGGTCGACTTCACTTGTTCCCAAACATGTGGACCTCCCTCATCCCATAAAAGTGAGTCCGCAAAGTCATTCATTCAGGTTACAAGATAGTTATTTTCCGCTGGACAGATTTCTTACCTCTAATCTTCGACCTGCTCCTTCGAGGAGTGATCGTCCCAGTGCCCAAATCATAGCGGTTCTGGGGATTTTACTCCAATCTGTAAACCGTTCCCAAGATGGACAGGGTTTTCCCGATCCTGGACCTCAACGCCCTGAATGCATTTGTGCAAGTTCAAAATGGAATCCATTCGGTGTTAGCCTCCCTCCCCCAAGGGAATTTTCTGGCCTCCATAGACATAAAGGACACTAACTTGCACATTCCCATTTGCAAAGGATGTCAGCGTTTCCTGTGCTTTGCTACCGGGGACTCGCATTATCAATTTGTAGCACTGCCCTTTGGTCTGGCTTCTGCTCCCTGAGGGTTTTCCAAGGTCTTTACTCCAGTCCTTGCTTTGCTCAGACAACGAGGGATTGCAGTGAACGGTTACCTGGTTGACTTGCTTTCATGTATGGAGACTCACTCATCCCTGATGGACAGTGATCACTATGCGTTCCCTACAGGACTTTGGTTGGATGCTGAACCTCAGGAAGTCTGTGTTGACCTTGTCCAAGCGATTGGAGTATCTGGGACTGATCCTCGATTTAAGGTGTTCATCCCGTCAGACAAACTCCAGAAGATCTGGTTGGCTGTCTGGCTGCTTTTGTCTTGCCCTCCCTGCGTTTTTGCATGCAGATTTTGGGTATGATGATGGCTACCTTTGAAGCGGTTCCGTATGCCCAGTTCCTGAGAGCTGTGCAGAAGGAAATTCTATCCAAATGGAACAGGTCTTCCTTTTCTCTGAACAAGTGGATTCGTCTGGAGCGGGCGAAGAGGGCCGCTCTTCTCTGGTAGCTGCAATCTCCATCTCTGCAGATCAATAGGTCATACCTTCTCCTTCGCTGGGCAGTGGTAGCAACAGATGCCAGCCTGTTCTGCTGGGGATGAGTCCTGGGATCAGGCTCAGCTCAGGGTCACTGGACTCTGGAGAAAGTTTGACTGCCTATCAATGTTCTAGAGCTTCACGTAATCAGGTTGTCACTGACCCATTGAACGGATTGCCTAAGGGATCTACCAATCAAGATCCAATCTGACAACGCCATCGCGGTTCATCAGGGAGATACGAAAAGTGCAGCAGCGGCACTGGAGGCGTCTCAAATACAGTGGGCAGAAAAGTTTGTTCCAGCTCTATCCGCCATACACATTACAGGTGTCAAACTGACACATGGATTATCTATGCACCCGGAGCTGTTCCATCAGCTTGGTCTTCGCTGGGGGATGCCAGAGCATGGATCTTCTGGCATCTGGCCTCAACTGGAAGGTTCTGAGGTTCATGGCAAGATTGTTGGATCCTCTGGTGGATGCGACAGATGTGCTGGTGGTGCCGTGGGATCAGTACAATCTCATGTATGCCTTTCCACCCCTCAGGCTAATCCTTCATTTGCTGCGCAGGATAGAAGCCAAAGGAATACTGGTTATTCTCGTGGCTCCGGACTGGCCTCACTGCCTGTGGTGCAGTTGGTGGCAGACATTCCCTGGTGGTTGCATCTTCTGGAGGACTTTCTGTCCCAGGGACCGGTCTTCCACCCTGCTTTGATGGCATGGGTATTGAAAGCCAGATTCTGAAGGACGGGGTTGTCTTGCTTGGTGATTCCTACTTTGTTAAAGGCTTGTATGTCTACTTCCTGGAAGATTTATCGTCACTCAAAGCTTATATTGTTTGATGTGAAGCTCGCTCCTTCTTGGTGGCTCAGGTGTTGGCCTTCTTTCAACATGGCGTCGATCAGAACCTTGCTTTGAGTACTATCAAGGATCACGTATCTTCACTGGATGTTTTCTTTCAGCGTTCCTTGGGCATGCATTCTTTGGTTTGTGCATTTATCCAGGGGGTATGCCCAAAGAGGACTGAGCATAAGAAATGATGAGTTTTTTTCTGCCAAGTTTCCTACTCCTGTAGCTGGGACTTAAATGCTGTTTGGTCATGGATAATGAGGAAAGACTGTGTCTGTCAATTAATTCAGAGAAAGGGATTTTATCGTAACAAAAAATCATTTTTTTTCACTTTATCTAAAACAAAGCTTAGCTGGAGAAAGGCTCCAAAGAAACTAATGCGCAGCTTGGAAATTGTAGGATGACAGATTCCCTTTAGGGCATCTGATGAAAATATTTTGTTTTGTAGCAAATGTGCCACATGCACTAACATTTGTCTTTCAGGTTATGCCCTTATAAGCTCAGCACATATAGCCACTGGGATTTTTGCCTATTCTTCAAGGCAAGCTCCTTTTGAAAGGTTGCAATGATGTACAGCAGTCTGTTAGGGTAGGCAGCCTTTGAGAGGTGGAGATCTACCTAAATGGAAGAGATTAAAGAGCAGTGGTGCACTGTTTTTTTTTTTGAAGAACATAATTGGCAAACCCCATTAAAAAGCAAGGATAGAAGAAGAAAACTGAAAAAATCTAATAAAACTAATATCACTGTAAAAATATAAAGTTAGCCTACCTTAAAAGAGAAGTATGGGTTATGGGGGAAAAACAAACATTTATACTGACCTAAGATGTAGCATCGATCCTCTGCCAACTCTGCATAGAGAACTGAACGATCAAACACCACGATCATTCAGTTCTCCCCCTCTGCTCTGAGCAGAGAGCCATGACTGTCAGTCACCAGCTCTCTGCTCTGCCCCTCCAGTTCTCACTGGGGCTGTGCAGGGGGTGGGAGCGACTGGCCCAGGCTCTTGGCAGATCGTTGAGAGGCAGAGACAGGTGGCAGTCCAGGCTTCTGAATGGATCCCGACCCTGTGGTCAATCTTTTCAGAGCCTGAACCAGCTGTGTGTCATCAATTCACTGTTGACTGAAAACGGGTCACAGGAGTACAGAACGAACTGCACTTCTGTGACCCATAGGCGATATATAGCCAAAATAGCTTTCATATTTGGGGATTAATTGGTCCCCCCCATAAGTCTGATACAGGAGTCCCTTATGATGGCAGAACATCTGATACTGCAGGCTGACTCCACTGCTGGCTTGGCTGTCTGTTCTGAGTTTTGGCAAATGTAAGTAGTATGCTGGGTAGTGTACATGGGTCAGTAGTAAATAGGATAGTGTACAGAAGTCAGTAGTATCAAGGGCAGTGTACAGAGGTCAGTAGTAGGTAGGGCAAGGTAGTGCAGTGTACAGAAGTCAGTAAAGTAGGTAAGGGCACTGTACAGGGAAAAGCAGGACAGGAGAGGCAGGAGAGCATACCACAGGGAGTGCAGGAGGGCACAGAAACGTTTTTCTGATGCAGGGCAGGGAAGCTGCTGTAACAGATCTGCTTGTTCTGATAACCATCTAATTGACTTCTGAAGTAATTTGCTATGGCCATCTGTTATGGTTTCATAGGAAAGGGACGCACTTGTGTGAGAAATATGTTCTCCTTCAAAGTCATAGGCAAGTTGCACACATCACATAGGGAAAAGCCCTAAAAAAAATTGTTTTTATTTCAGGTTGTAATGCAACAAAATGGGAAAATACCAAGGGGGTAGCAGGGCACTGTAAATTTGTGTAGGTTAGGCAATAGAGATTTTTTTTTAAATTCATTATTTTGTGCTTTTGCTAAGGACTTAGATATGGTTATAACATGCAACAGAAAAGGGCATAGGTATCAGAAGACAGACTGTATATTCCAAAAAATAACTTGCCTTGTACAACAGAGTACAACTGAAGTAGTTAAGTAAAAAATTGTGAAATGGTCCCAGGAGCCCTAGAGCACCATTTTAAGGCAGTAATCTGTAGAGTGTGTCATCATCCATGTCCTTGTTTCCACAAAATAACAAGATGGTAATAATTCAGAATGAATGGAGGAAGAAAATGAGTAGCCACAGGGCATGGTGGAGGAGAGGGGGCAATTTGAGCTGGAGTGGTCTCACCCACCCCCCTCACCCAAAGAGCAGGGGTCTTGGAGGAAAATTCACATTTACATGATTGCTCAAGGACAGCTTTGTGTTATGTTCTAAAGTGGGGGTCAGCAACCAGTAGATCACGGTCAGGGCTTGCTGAACCCCCATCCCAGTCTACCAAACAATGTGCAATGCAGAGGGACTACTTGTAAAGTTGGAAGTGTAGTAGGGAGCAAGAGCTTCATAAGCCAATTTCTTCTTTGTAGTGCTGACTCCTACACACTGTCATAGTTGGTGGGTGTAACACCTGCCAAGCATGACCCATTCAAGTGAGTGAGTTCACTCTGTGAGTTCCCTGCAACCTTGTGCATTACAGAAAACAAGGGGTTAAACAGGCAGCAATCGGTTGCTTTCTCACCACCTGCTTTAACCCCTTGGACCCCGCAGAAGCATGCAGTTACGGGGCAGAGTGGCTCCATTTACTTGAATGGGTCTTGATTGACAGGTGGTAGCACCCACCAAAAGCAACAGGGGATGTAATTCTTGCTAGGGGATGTTAATTCCTGCTTTGGCATGTGTACACCTTTAGCTGCTGCTTCAGCAGCTAAAGGGGTTAGAGACTGGGGGCAGTAAAACCTTGACTCAATCACAGGGTTTTACCACCCACCAACTTTACATGTGAGCGAGCCCTAAGAGTGCCGCTACCAGATGCAACTAAGGGCTCATTCACAAGTGAAGCAGGCACTGCTGCTCCTCTACATACGATCCGAGCATGCTTAAAGGCAAATTTGTCTTTATTGTTTTATATAAATATAACAAGCAGAGCACAGGAAAAATAATAAACAAGTACAAAGCTAGTATCAAAAGAAAAACGTCAGAGAGGTAGTTATGATCCATGGGGATAAAAATAGTGCAATATAACAGTGTGAGGGAAGGATTGAAACCCGATATCACGGAGATATAACATAAATTGTGACGGGGGGGTATCCCCTGGCACGGTATATGGACCAATGTAAAAGAACTCTGCATAACCAATATGGTAAATTGTAATTGAGGAGAAAGAAAAGGAAGAAGGAGAAAGAAGAGAGAGAGAGAGAGGAGAAAAAAAAGGGGGGGGGGAGAAGGAACCAGAATGAAAAAAAAAAGGGGGGGGGGGCCCAGTGTAAATGGTATTGAAGGAGAAAAAAGAAGGGGGTGGGAAGCGGGGATGGCAGTAAGTAGCAGCGAAGAAGCTGCCCATGAGTGTCACGTGGAAGCAACCTTGAAATACATAGCACGGCATGAGCCATAGAGTACAAATGGCGGAAAAGCCAAAATAAGATCGAGTTGGTGGAACAAGGCACAGCTCCAATAGAGTGTAGCAGGGGCCCACATATCACGGAGAGTCGTAGAGGAGGAGAAATGAAGCCAGACCGACCACAACAGCTTATGTTTATCATAGGTATCATTAGTAAATGCCAGCATCTCCTCCATACGCATGGTATCATTAAGCTGATTTCCAAAAAAGAAGTATTAATTGGCGGGCTGCAGACAGGAAGAAATGCAACAGCCATTTCTTCTGTGATGCCCGGGAGCCCGGCAATATAGAAAGAAGAGCAATTTCTGGAGAAAGGGTCAAGGACTCACCGAAGATCTCGTTATACACAGCAAAGACCTGCTGCCAAAAGGGCTGTATTCGATCACAATCCCACCAAATGTGGAGTTGCGTACCAACAGTCCTCTCACAGCGCCAACAAAGATCAGGTGTAGAAGGAACATTTTTGTATAGCGAGAGGGGATCCCTGTACCATCGGGAAAGAAGGTTAAAATTATTTTCTTGTGAGTAGCAAGAAATAGACGATTTGTGGGTGAAGTGAAACGACGTGGACCATTCCTCCTCCAACACCTCTCTACCCAGGTGCCGAGCCCAAGCCTTAGTGTAGGAAGGGAGTTCAGAGTAAAGAGCGTTATGGAGCATTTTGTAAAGGCAAGGACATGTCTTGGCGTTTCAGAGAGGGAGCACAGTCGCTCAGTCTCAGAAAGCGATCCAAGTGTGTTTAGTAGGTGGTGAGGAGGCAATATGTTGCCTCCTCGACACCTGACTTAAACCGATGATAGGCCATGCATTGCACACGATCGTGACACGGTAGTGCAACAATTATAGGTTTAAATCAGGTGTGAGTAGGAGACACTGTGCCCGGTGATCTTTGACTTCTCCCATGTAGTTTAGGTAGATCTGCACCTCCTTTAACCTCCCTGGCGGTATGATTATTTCAGATTTTTGGTGCTGAAAGCGGTACCATTTTTTTGCATGGAAATATGTATTTTTTTAATTGTAGGCCTGTAATTTTTAGGAAAAACTCACTGAAATCTGTCCGAACAAGAGTCTAGTAAACATCCCGGGTATGATAAAATTTGAAACACAAAATCATAAATTATAATTTAATAATCATAAAAATAATATAATAATAATAAAAAATTTAATTCAATAATATAATCAAACCAAAAACACTGAAATTTGAAATATAGCGCCAAGTTCGTACCTTGCTGAGCTCAGTCGCAAAATCGTTTTCAGTGTCTGATGAGGAATTTCCTCCACGAATCATTATCACTCAATTCTGCAAGTGGTTCTGATTTACTATCGCTGTTCTCTAGCTGATCTAAACCGCTTTTGACCTAAAGGGACACTTTTTGGATGCCATGGACGTTTCTCAGTTTCCAGGCAGAAAGAACAGACAAAATGCAGGCAGGGCGCCGGACAAAGCACTCGAGACAAAATGTATGTGAAATTGGTTGAGACAGCAATGTTTTACTATGTAAAATGTAAAAAAAAAAGACATTTTTTAAAATTTTTAAATTTCCCGCCGCCGGCAGCGCCCGTACGTCCCGACGTCACAGGGACAGGACACAGAAGCCGGATGCCGGCATCGGCCGGAGGAGATGGCCGGGGACGCTGCAGGGGACACATCGCGGGAGCGCAGGGTAAGGTAAGTGAAGCACAAATGCCGGAGCAGTGCTGCATGGTATTCCCGAGTGTAGCTCGGGGTTACCGTTTGTGGTACTGAAATGTTACCCCTAGCTACACTCGGGAATAGCGCCAAGGAGGTTAAGGTTGCTTACCCCTGTTCTAAAGGTATATTCTGACCAAAAACAAGGTACATGAAAATTTTTCATCTTGGTTTTTTTAGGGAGGCTGTGAGGTCCTCCTAGTGCCTGATTTCATTTAACTTAGAGAACCAGAGAGATGGGGCTGTTCTTGCATTCAGAACACAGAGATACAAGACCTGGCCTTCATTAAAATGTGGATCTAGAGGGATCTTTTATATCTGCTCTTGGGATGAGTGCGTCATATTAAACTGAATATTATTTGATCAAGTGAAAACAAGGTGTCAAGATCTTTCTCCCAATTGAGTAAGATGGGGGGTTTAGGGGGGTGTACAAAATTCAAGTGGTTATACGAAGTTTATAAGCCAAAAAGGCTGAGTGACTGGGAGAACAAGACTCTGAGCATAATTGCTCAAATGGTGTGAGTTGCAGCTCGAGCCATCTTGTTTAAGAGTAGCAGAGAAAGCTGAGTAGTTTTGGAAGTGGTCGGCTGTCTATTGGGGCATCTGCCATTGACTGTGTACTGGGGCTTTGAATCGTGCACCATGAAGGAAGTCCTTAAGTCTAAATATATTGTGTAGGAAGCAGGGAAGTTGTCTGTCCTTCTAGCCAGGGGCAAAATTGGGGTTGCCTATGATACTGGCGTTATGGTCACATCAGGTTTATGAATGAAGCCTCCAGCAATACCTTCAGAGGATTATGGTTCCCTACACCCTATAAACTGCTATTTTTTTCCCAGGCTTTGTTGGTTTTACATCAGTCCGACAGCATTGAACTTTGGAATCCTGATGCACCAGTAGAGACATTCTGGGAAATTAGGTGAGTGAAAGGATTTGACCTGTTTGATCTTGTTCTGATGTTTGACTTGATTATTGGGTGTTAAGTATTAATCACTGTTTAGGTGTCATGTTTCTAGTCTTTAAGTTCACATCTGTGATGTGGGGTGCATTTGTGCAGGCACAGCTGGCAAATCATTTGAATTGGCTGCTGTACCTGCGGAAAATGCAGGGAAAGTCCCCGACCTTTTCCTGAAACTGCAGCCATGGGAAACCACATGGTGTTTTGACAACTTGCAGTTCCCGTGTTAATGCGCATGGGAAAATGCTCCACATTTTCGGATGAGTGAAGGTGCCATTAAAAATGAAAAGCACCTTCACATGTATGCCAAATAGCAGTGCATTTTTTGCTGTGGGTGCCTGTTGGTACAAGCTTTCGCACACCCACAATAGTGTGAACCTAGTCTTAAACATCATGAAGATGCGACTTCAAGTGGTTGTAAACTTGATAATGGGAAAAAAAAATAAACTTTTCCCCCTGCAAGACAATGTTATAATGTGCTAGTATTCATCACATACTAACATATTATGTGAAACTTACCTTAAAACGAAGCCCTCTAGCGGTACAGTGTCACCACTGACAGGGCTTCCATCTTCACCCAGTCCTTATTCCGGCAGCTTGAATGGCCGAGCTGCAATGGGGTTACTGTTTACAGCACACAGCTCTGAAGGATTGACAGGGGTATGCCGTTCCTTCAGAGCGCATGCATCAGTGCTGCTACACAAGTGTGCACATTGCACGTTTAGGAGATATTTACAGTACCTACAGGTAAGCCTTTATTATCGGTTTACCTGTGGGTACAATTAAACAAACAGACTTTACTATCACTTTAAAGATATTTTTTTTATCAAAAAGAATAATTGTCATTGTAAATATACAACAGTTTGGAGCTTGTTAGAGATTACATGTTCATTAAAGAGAAATTAGTCTAAATGCAAATTTACCTGTCTAGTTTAACATGAACCCACAATGTTCTGGATCAAATTACCTTAATCTGACATTAGATCATATGGCTTGTCACAGCTCTACATTCTCAGTACAGACATTGAGAGGCATCTGTCACTTTGTACAAAGGCTTTGCTGACTTCAGTGCCCCTGAGTGTGGCTGCTGTGTAAAATTTTGATGTTGTTTTTGTGTTATTTTTAGACATGATTGGGTGGATTTGCAGGCATTAGAATCAATTCTACTTAACAAAAAAAAAAACTGTAAAATTAATATTTTCCATGGTGTTTCGTGTGCATCATTGGCAGTCAGAGTTAATAGTCAGTGAATCTAGAACTTTTTTTATCAGGCAGCAGTATTTTAATTGTACAGCACAGGTCACAGGCTTGATATTTTAAGTCCCTGAGTTATAGGCTCGTACCTTCAGGTTATTGTAGACTGACAAAGCTTTTGTTGTATAATTGATGTGGGAGAATCAAAAAAACATTGTGCTATTTATAGGCTTATTGGTTGGCCCAAAATAGATAGAGGTATGTCAGTGAAGATTAGAATTTTTGTCTTTTTAATTTGTCTGTGAATTTTAGTTCATAAAAATATTTTGTATGTTTTTCACAGTTCACAAATGATTTTTTACATTTGTAAAAAGTTGAATGGTCATCAGATGCTCAACAGCACAGAAGTCCTGAAATGGCTGCGAGAAATTTTAATCTGCAGAAATAAATTTCTTCTAAAAAATAAGGTATCTACAGAAATATTATGTAAAAAGTAACTTGTGCTTGCAACCTGCATGGATAGTTATTTCTGAGTAGTCTTAAGCAAGGTTGCCATACACTGGCAACGAATGGAGGAATGTGTTTTGTTTTGTTTTTTTTTAATCCAATGGCCACCTATTCTGCTTTACCAACAACTAAGTAGTGAGAGAGCCTTTTTTTATGAATAAATTAGTATGTATTATTAAAGGAGGCCTTCTCACTACTTAATTGGTGGTAATTCTAAAGGAGCGTTTACAGTGAGGTTGTAATGGGGTCTGGCCAGTATCAATGAGCATGTGCATATTTTTTCATCTGTTTCTGAACATTGTGTTTAAAAAGCATTCAATCAAATTGGGTGATAACTCAACAGCTAACATAAAAATAAAAGCAAACTAACAGAATAACTTAAAGAGAAGAAAAGTTGAATGAGAAAGTCAAAGTTCAGACCTAAGTTCATTTGAAATGCTCTGTGATGAAATAAGAAGAGCTATTCATGCAAGGATTTCTAAAAATATCAATGCTTTAACCACTTTCCCTTCGCCCTATAGCAGTTTTACTGCTACAGGGCGGCATTCCTGTGCAAAATCGCATGTATAAGCTTCATTTTGCACTTCCTCCACATGGGGGCACGCGCTAACCTCTGGAGGAAATCTTCAGCTGTGAATTGTCACAGCACAAAACGATCTGCAAGCCCTGGTGATGCCGACACCTGCAGATGATCGGTCAGGGAGGAAGAACAGAGCTATAGCTATGTTTTATAGAAGAAAATAAAAAAATGTGTTTTGTTTTTTTTTTCAAAATGGTCAGTCTTGCTCAAAAGTAAAAACCGCATAGGTGGTCAAATATCACCAAAAGAAAGCTATATTTGTATGGAAAAAAGCACATAAATTTCATTTGGGTACAGCATTGCATGACCGCGCAATTGTCAGTTAAATTAGCACAGCACCGTATCGCAAAAAAATAGCCTGGTCAAGGAGTGGAAATCTTCTGGAGGGCAAGTGGTTAAAAAGATTTGCACAGAGGAAAAGTTAAAATTTTCATCTAATCATCTAAATCTGATCTGCAGCTGCAACAGAAAATGTTTAATGTTTGCGTTTTTTTTCTTTTTTGGAAAATATACAAGGTAATTATTAATTTGTTGTACATCTTACGCAGAAATTACATGGTCTTTATGTTGAGATCCAAATCGATGAAACAATCAGGAGCTCGATAAATCTTGTGTTACATACTGATCTTTAAAAACAATCAATATACTTCCGCGCTATGGTATACACAATAATACAGGTGGACAATAAAGCCCACATAAGCAGCCAACACAATATTGCAGGCAACAATATAAATTGAATATGGTATGTGAAGTGTGGCGCTACAAATATTTCATGTATAAATGACACATATATATAAATAAAATGAAAAGTCCAATCCACAAGGCTTGAATGAAGGGAATAAGCCCCTCTCCCCTGGATCCACAGCACTTCTATAAATGTCATAGAAAAAGGGCAAGAGGACAGAATGGAAAAATCCTTAACCACCACCAAACATACTGCCTCTTTCTGGATAGTATTGACCCCCAATTAAAGACGGGTCAAAATGTGCTGTATGAATCCCGCAAGTTAAGCCTTAGGTATGGGTGCTCTTTGATTCCAAGTCTTCACACAGAATAGGCTCAAGGGTAAACCTAAATAATTTATTATCCTCATAGAGGACAACCCAGTTCAAAAAGTAAAAAGCATCCTCATAGTGTAGTAAAAAAATGTACATAATAGTAAAATATTGTAAAATAACCAGAGAAAAGACGAGATGTTTATTTACAGTACTTTTGTATCTTTTTATATAAAAAAATTTTTTAGTTTTCATGTTTCTCATTATTATATTGTCTATTGCCATATCTTTTTTTGAACACAAGATGGCGCTATGACCGGTAACACAATGTCTTGTCTTTTCTCTGGTTATTTACTCATATTGGCATTTTTAATGGTTTTTAATTGGGCAACTTGGAAGAGTATTCCTAATTGGTATTTTGCCTTGAGTTACCAACACGTGGATAAAAACAGGATATGCTGGAGCGGTCCTGTGGCTTGTGCCCAGTTTTTTTCTTCCTGTTTCGGTGCGTGTCCAATTAGAATGACAGAGGAGGGGTTCTCTTTCCCTCTATAAATATATGCTGCGTCCTGATGCTGGCCATGCCCCTGATGACGTCCTTGATGATGAAATGCGTAGGGAGGAGCCAGAGCGTGTGACATCATCGTGCACCAGAACGTGGCGGCTATCTTGTCGGTTTGAAATTTACCATCAGAGACATGGTGACATGCTGTTTTCTATTTTACTATGATGTTTGTTTTTTACTGTGTTTGAGGCAATAAATTAATTTCAAATTACTACACTATGAGAATTCTTTACTTTTTGAATTGGGTTTTCCTCTATGAGGATAATACATTTTTTAAGTTTACCCTTGAGCCTATTCTGTGTGAAGACTTGGAATCAAAGAGCACTCATACTTATGGCTTACATTGCGGGATTCATACAGCACATTTTGACCCGTCCTTAATTGAGGGTCAGTACTATCCGGTAAGAGGCAGTATGTTTGGTGGTGGTTAAGGATTTTTTCTTTCTGTCCTCTTGCCCTTTTTCTGTGACATTCATAGAAGTGCTGTGGATCCAGGGGAGAGGGGCTTATTCCCTACATTTCAAGCCTTGTGCATTGGACTTTTCATTTTATTTATTTATATATATATATATATATATATATATCTATATCTTCATTTATACAGTAAATATTTGTAGTGCTTCACATATCACATACTTATCTTTATTTTGTGATTAAGTATGTCAGTCTTTATGTTTAAGTTGTTTCTACAGTGTCCCTATTGTGTCTCACTCAAGCCTCTGCCTTAAACGACTGTAGCCTTTTGCTTTACTAAAACAATAAAAACTATTGTTAAAGAAAATATTTAATGTTTGCAAATACCATGTAGAAGATTTTCCTTTTTGAATGGTAGAAACGGTTTTCAGCAAAGGCATGTAAGAATATAGTTGTATCTGTTGTTACTTTAAATGGATTGTATTTGACTGTCCTTGTGACTTGGCTTATTGGTCCATTTTCTGGGAGCCATACTTGCAGGCCTCTGGAAGTCTAGTTCTGTCCAAACAGTCTGCAAAAACTTTTTTTATTTTAACTGTAAGCCCGGGTTTGCACTATGCAATACCACATGTAGTTGTGCGATGCGATTTGAGCCATACATTTTGTATGGCTCAAGTTGCATTGCATTCGCACCAAAAAGGTGCAGGACCCTTTTTTAAATCCGCACCTGAATCGCATTGCATGAGTGTTCTCACCCATGAGATTTCTGGCAATTGCATCGCATTTTGTGATCTGTTTCAGGGTGTCATTAATCTATCCTTGACACCCGCACCAAATCGCATGAACATGATGCGATTGCAATGCGGTGAGCGAACGCACAGGATTTGCAGAGTTTCCCACACCGTGTTTGTGTTCACACCATGGTGCAGAGACTTCAGTTTTTCTGCATGCTTTCGGCAAGGACACATCGAAATCGATTGTTCTCTATGTGCCCTGTTCACACCACAACACTAGTGCTAAATGAAGATTTTTTTTCTGTGTGGGAATCTGCGATGTGTATAAGACTCTTTGCAGTATGCATGAAAGCTGATGTAAACTGATGTCTTTGCAAGTGAAATCTTCACTTCAGGTTCCGTCAGTTTTTCTGCACGTATGGTGCGAACGAGGCCTAAAACAAGCATGGGGCTAATACTCTTCCCCACTCAACTCTCCAGCTGTCAACTGTAATGCCTGATACACACAATGAGAAAATTGGATGAAAAAAAATGCATTCGGAGTGATGGTCCGATAATCTATTCATTAATGCACAGCTTTTGAGAGCTGATCATGACAATTCGTGCAAAAATATCCGAAGGGACAAGCATGAAAATTTGTTCTCGTTAAAAAACAGAACGATTTTCATGTAAAATTTGTGTACTATTTGTACAAAAACCGCACATGCTCGAAAATGAAAGATTAAATTACAATACAGTACATTACATTGCTTCCGAAGTTGTATTTTGTTTTACCTATTCGTTCCAGTATGAGACTAGCATGCAAAACCCCTCCAAAAAACAAACATACGAGCATTAGTCTCTGATGAAGCTCTGTATGTGGACTGTAAAATATCATGTAGAAGGTATTAGGTCTGGAAGCTATGGAGCTTAGTTCCAAGTCAGACTAAAGTCAATTCCCAGGGTACAGATTGCTCCCAGTATCCTGGGGCTCCTTTGCACCAGATAAATCAAAACTGGATAATCAAAACTTACTGTAGATTTGCACCATAGTTCATTTGAACACACTGGTGTATTTGACAGGTTCAGCCCTCACCCCCCCCCCCCCCCCCCAGCAATCAGAATGCGCCATTTAAATCAAATTTGTCTAAATATTACATTTACAAATGCCTTTGTCCCTTTTATCCGTTTGCTGTGCCTAACCTCCCCCTTGCCTCATCTTCCTGATCCTGTGCCTCCATTTTACAAAATTACATCATGTGATACCACATCTCTTTACTTGATACCTCATGGAGGTTTAGCAAGATCTTGCAGCTTTGGAATATGATCCCCTGGGAAGGCAATGGTGATGTGGCATTCCGTCACCACTACCTTGAAGAACCCAGAAGTGTGATCTGAGTCCAGGTGGAAAAAGAAAAAAAGAAAAGGTTGCTTTATAAAATAGGGAACTATTGGGGTGGTTGTGGGATTTCTGCTTTAATGGCCTTACAATTAATAGTCCTGTTTAAGAGCTAACCTCACAAGCTGCCTTCTAGTACTTTTATTGCATTTTCAGTGTACCCAGAGAGTTCAGGCTCTATTCATGCAGGTAAACTTGTTTGTCAATTATACACTTTTATTTGTTTGTGGAATGACTCGTGGGCAGGTCTTGCTGCTGGTTTTGAAGTCTGTATATTCATAGGTTTACACATGCCACCAATCTGAGCATGCTTGGGCCAGGTGATAGAACCTACTTTTTCCAAATCTGAAAATTGTAATATTTAGGGGAACTTCAGAGGCGTTGTTGGTATATTGACTGTAAGGAGAACAGTGTAATTCTGTAAAACGAACCATTCATTTTTTTTTTTCTGAATCAGAAATAACATTTATTGAGGTATATCCATTTAACATGCATGAGAACAGACACAAATGACCCATTAAAAAATGAAAAGAAAAATACTTGTGCTGCTCCACGAATTAATAGTTGTCACGTCTACAAACCTAATCACAGGTGAACAACCAGGAGCTGCTGCCAGCAATTATTGCTCATCACCACTTCGCAAATGCATACAAACCAAATGACAGTTAATCACTCCTTATTACAAATTTAATTTGTACCAAAGTGCAGAAATTAGAGATGAGCGAAGAAATGAAAAATTCGATTCGACTGATTCGGCGAATTCGTGGACAATATTCGATTCGAGTCGAATAAATTCGCTGTGAATTTAACTTAAAAAAGGGTGTTTCTAGGCTTCAGAGAGACTTAATATTAGTGCAGAACACTGTACCTTTAATTTAAATGCCCTTGGAGTCTGCTGGGGAAGAGAAATAATACTGTCAGTCAGTATGACATGCAGATGAGTGCCGTCGATCTTAGAATCACCGCACACTTCACTCATTTGGGCAGTCACGGGGCCAAAACCAGAGTGTGGAGCCACAGTGTGGCGGTGGAGGCAGCAGCAATGGGAGGCCATACAGCACCCTATGACAAAAATGGAAACCACCAGCAGTGTGAGGAGACCTGAAAGTGGCACATGGCAGAGTGTGGCGATAGAGACAGCAGCAATGGGAGGCCGTACAGGGACCCATGACACACTCTGGACCTGGCAGCAGCATGAGGAGGCGGTACAGGGGCCCATGACAGATTACGGGCCTGGCAGCAGCATGAGGAGTCGGTACAGGGGCCCATGGCAGATTACGGGCCTGGCAGCAGCAATGGGAGGCCGTACAGGGACCCATGACACACTCTGGACCTGGCAGCAGCATGGGGAGGCGGTACAGGGGCCCATGACAGATTACGGGCCTGGCAGCAGCATGAGGAGTCGGTACGGGGGCCCATGACACACTCTGGACCTGGCAGCAGCATGAGGAGGCGGTACAGGGGCGCATGACAGATTACGAGCCTGGCAGCAGCAACTTGGACAGGAGGACGTTCAGCTTCTGCACCGTCGGGTGCGTGCTCGCAAACTGTTGTCTCTTGGAAACGGATTCCAAGAAAGACTGCTGACGGAATCCGTGAAGAGGAGTAGCAGGAGAAGGAGCATCTGAACGAGCGGAATATGCCAACAAGCGACAACAGTGGCCCATGACAGATTACGGGCCTGGCAGCAGCATGAGGAGTCGGTACGGGGGCCCATGGCAGATTACGGGCCTGGCAGCAGCTATGGGAGGCCCGTAATCTGCCAGCACCCTATGACAAAAAATGGAACCCACCAGCAGTGTGAGGAGACCTGAAAGTGGCACATGGCAGAGTGTGGCGATGGAGACAGCAGCAATGGGAGGCCGTACAGGGACCCATGAGAGACTCTGGACCTGGCAGCAGCATGAGGAGGCGGTATAGGGGCCCATGGCAGATTAGGGGCCTGGCAGCAGCTATGGGAGGCCCGTAATCTGCCAGCACCCTATGACAAAAAATGGAACACACCAGCAGTGTGAGGAGACCTGAAAGTGGCACATGGCAGAGTGTGGCGATGGAGGCAGCAGCAATGGGAGGCCGTACAGGGACCCATGAGAGACTCTGGACTTGGCAGCAGCATGAGGAGGCGGTATAGGGGCCCATGGCAGATTAGGGGCCTGGCAGCAGCTATGGGAGGCCCGTAATCTGCCAGCACCCTATGACAAAAAATGGAACACACCAGCAGTGTGAGGAGACCTGAAAGTGGCACATGTTTGGGGCATGATTCATGGCGGATTTAGTCAGTTGTGTCAGGAACTGGTGGTTTGAAATCCAGACTAATCCACGCCTGATTCATTTTCACAAACGTGAGTCTCTCCACACTTTGGGTGGACAGTCGTGTCCTCCGCGGAGTTGCAATACCTCCTGCCGCACTAAACACGCGCTCCGATGCCACGCTACTGGCCGGGCATGACAGCCTTTCAAGGGCAAATTCAGCTAGTTGGGGCCAAAGGTCAAGTTTCGTTGCCCAGTAGTCAAGGGGATTGTCTACCTCGGTTGGCAGGGTGCTGTCCAAGTAGGCCTAAGCCTGTTGTTTGAGGTCCTGCTCCAGGTCCACCTGATGCTGCTGCTGCTGCTGCGGCTGGTTAGTAGTTTCCTCACTGCGCTGGTGAAGAAAGCTACTCATCATCGACTGCAGACTGAGGCAGCCGCTGCTGGTGGAGCTGCCACTGCTCCTACCACCCCACCCCTCCCCTGCTGCCATGGCAGCGGAACACGAGCGCACAGGGCCCACAGTGTCTGAGGATGGACGTTGGCGCAGACAGGCAGAGACCAGCTGACTACATAGGTGTTTTTTATAGTACGTTATTTTGGCCTCCCTCTCAGCAGGTGTGAAAAAGGCCACCATTTTTGAACGGTAGCGAGGGTCCAACAAGGTGGACAGCCAAAAGTCATCCCTCTGTCTGATGGTTATTATTCGGCTGTCGCTACGCAAGCAACCGAGCATGCTATGGGCCATTTGTGCCAAGGAATGCGAGGGACTCCCTGCCTCCATCTCCACAGCATACTGCCACGGTGCGTCTAGGTCCTCTGTCTCCTCTTCCTCCTCCTCTACCAGATGCTCCTGCTCCTCCACTCCTGTCCGCTGAGTGGAAAAACCACCCATTTCACTCAATAATTCCTGAGCACCAATGTCCTCCTCTACCTCCTCCTCTTCTTCCAGTCCTGCCCCCACAGGGGCCATGTGGCGTTGAGATCTGTGCGCCACGTCTACCGCACCCTGACCAGCCATTGTTAACAGCATTTGTTCCAGGACGTGCAACAGAGGAATGACGTCGTTCATCCCATAGTCCTGCCGACTCACGAATAGCGTGGCCTCCTCAAAGGGCCTGAGCAAGCGCAGGTGTCACGCATGAGCTGCCAATGGCTGACATCTAAGTTACACAGGGAGTACCTTTATCTGCTTTTAACATCAGGAAATCTGTGATGGCCTTTTGCTGTTCGTAAAGGCGGTCTAACATATGTAGGGTTGAATTCCACCTTGTTGCAACGTCACAGCATGAGGAGTCGGTATAGGGGCCCATGGCAGATTAGGGGCCTGGCAGCAGTTATGGGAGGCCCATAATCTGCCAGCACCCTATGACAAAAAATGGAACACACCAGCAGTGTGAGGAGACCTGAAAGTGGCACATGGCAGAGTGTGGCGATGGAGACAGCAGCAATGGGAGGCCGTACAGGGACCCATGAGAGACTCTGGACCTGGCAGCAGCATGAGGAGGCGGTATATAGGGGCCTACGGCAGATTAGGGGCCTGGCAGCAGCTATAGGAGGCCCGTAATCTGCCAGCACCCTATGTCAAAAAATTCAACACACCAGCAGTGTGTGAGGAGACCTGAAAGTGGCACATGGCAGAGTGTGGCGATGGAGACAGCAGCAATGGGAGGCCGTACAGGGACCCATGACAGACTCTGGACTTGGCAGCAGCATGAGGAGGCGGTATATAGGGGCTTATGGCAGATTAGGGGCCTGGCAGCAGCTATAGGAGGCCCGTAATCTGCCAGCACCCTATGTCAAAAAATTCAACACACCAGCAGTGTGAGGAGACCTGAAAGTGGCACATGGCAGAGTGTGGCGATGGAGACAGCAGCAATGGGAGGCCGTACAGGGACCCATGACAGACTCTGAACTTGGCAGCAGCATGAGGAGGCGGTATATAGGGGCCCATGGCAGATTAGGGGCCTGGCAGCAGCTATAGGAGGCCCGTAATCTGCCAGCACCCTATGTCAAAAAATTTAACACACCAGCAGTGTGAAGAGACCTGAAAGTGGCACATGGCAGCAGAGTGTGGCGATGGAGACAGCAGCAATGGGAGGCCGTACAGGGACCCATGAGAGACTCTAGACTTGGCAGCAGCATGAGGAGGCGGTATATAGGGGCCCATGGCAGATTAGGGGCCTGGCAGCAGCTATGTGAGGCCCGTAATCTGCCTGCACCCTATGTCAAAAAATTAAACACACCAGCAGTGTGAAGAGACCTGAAAGTGGCACATGGCATGAGAGACTCTGGACCTGGCAGCAGCAGGAGGAGGCGGTATAGGGGCCCATGGCTGATTAGGGGCCTGGCAGCAGCTATGTGAGGCCCGTTATCTTGCAGCACCCTATGTCAAAAAATTTAACACACCAGCAGTGTGAAGAGACCTGAAAGTGGCACATGGCAGCAGAGTGTGGCGATGGAGACAGCAGCAATGGGAGGCCGTACAGGGACCATGACAGACTCTGGACTTGGCAGCAGCATGAGGAGGCGGTATATAGGGGCCCATGGCAGATTAGGGGCCTGGCAGCAGCTATGTGAGGCCCGTTATCTTGCAGCACCCTATGTCAAAAAATTTAACACACCAGCAGTGTGAAGAGACCTGAAAGTGGCACATGGCAGCAGAGTGTGGCGATGGAGACAGCAGCAATGGGAGGCCGTACAGGGACCCATGAGAGACTCTGGACCTGGCAGCAGCAGGAGGAGGTGGTATATAGGGGCCCATGGCAGATTAGGGGCCTGGCAGCAGCTATGTGAGGCCCGTAATCTGCCTGCACCCTATGTCAAAAAATTTAACACACCAGCAGTGTGAAGAGACCTGAAAGTGGCACATGGCAGCAGAGTGTGGCGATGGAGACAGCAGCAATGGGAGGCCGTACAGGGACCATGACAGACTCTGGACTTGGCAGCAGCATGAGGAGGCGGTATATAGGGGCCCATGGCAGATTAGGGGCCTGGCAGCAGCTATGTGAGGCCCGTAATCTGCCTGCACCCTATGTCAAAAAATTTAACACACCAGCAGTGTGAAGAGACCTGAAAGTGGCACATGGCAGCAGAGTGTGGCGATGGAGACAGCAGCAATGGGAGGCCGTACAGGGACCATGACAGACTCTGGACTTGGCAGCAGCATGAGGAGGCGGTATATAGGGGCCCATGGCAGATTAGGGGCCTGGCAGCAGCTATGTGAGGCCCGTTATCTTGCAGCACCCTATGTCAAAAAATTTAACACACCAGCAGTGTGAAGAGACCTGAAAGTGGCACATGGCAGCAGAGTGTGGCGATGGAGACAGCAGCAATGGGAGGCCGTACAGGGACCCATGAGAGACTCTAGACTTGGCAGCAGCATGAGGAGGCGGTATATAGGGGCCCATGGCAGATTAGGGGCCTGGCAGCAGCTATGTGAGGCCCGTAATCTGCCTGCACCCTATGTCAAAAAATTTAACACACCAGCAGTGTGAAGAGACCTGAAAGTGGCACATGGCAGCAGAGTGTGGCGATGGAGACAGCAGCAATGGGAGGCCGTACAGGGACCATGACAGACTCTGGACTTGGCAGCAGCATGAGGAGGCGGTATATAGGGGCCCATGGCAGATTAGGGGCCTGGCAGCAGCTATGTGAGGCCCGTTATCTTGCAGCACCCTATGTCAAAAAATTTAACACACCAGCAGTGTGAAGAGACCTGAAAGTGGCACATGGCAGCAGAGTGTGGCGATGGAGACAGCAGCAATGGGAGGCCGTACAGGGACCCATGAGAGACTCTGGACCTGGCAGCAGCAGGAGGAGGCGGTATATAGGGGCCCATGGCAGATTAGGGGCCTGGCAGCAGCTATGTGAGGCCCGTAATCTGCCTGCACCCTATGTCAAAAAATTTAACACACCAGCAGTGTGAAGAGACCTGAAAGTGGCACATGGCAGCAGAGTGTGGCGATGGAGACAGCAGCAATGGGAGGCCGTACAGGGACCCATGACAGACTCTGAACTTGGCAGCAGCATGAGGAGGCGGTATATAGGGGCCCATGGCAGATTAGGGGCCTGGCAGCAGCTATAGGAGGCCCGTAATCTGCCAGCACCCTATGTCAAAAAATTTAACACACCAGCAGTGTGAAGAGACCTGAAAGTGGCACATGGCAGCAGAGTGTGGCGATGGAGACAGCAGCAATGGGAGGCCGTACAGGGACCCATGAGAGACTCTAGACTTGGCAGCAGCATGAGGAGGCGGTATATAGGGGCCCATGGCAGATTAGGGGCCTGGCAGCAGCTATGTGAGGCCCGTAATCTGCCTGCACCCTATGTCAAAAAATTAAACACACCAGCAGTGTGAAGAGACCTGAAAGTGGCACATGGCATGAGAGACTCTGGACCTGGCAGCAGCAGGAGGAGGCGGTATAGGGGCCCATGGCTGATTAGGGGCCTGGCAGCAGCTATGTGAGGCCCGTTATCTTGCAGCACCCTATGTCAAAAAATTTAACACACCAGCAGTGTGAAGAGACCTGAAAGTGGCACATGGCAGCAGAGTGTGGCGATGGAGACAGCAGCAATGGGAGGCCGTACAGGGACCATGACAGACTCTGGACTTGGCAGCAGCATGAGGAGGCGGTATATAGGGGCCCATGGCAGATTAGGGGCCTGGCAGCAGCTATGTGAGGCCCGTTATCTTGCAGCACCCTATGTCAAAAAATTTAACACACCAGCAGTGTGAAGAGACCTGAAAGTGGCACATGGCAGCAGAGTGTGGCGATGGAGACAGCAGCAATGGGAGGCCGTACAGGGACCCATGAGAGACTCTGGACCTGGCAGCAGCAGGAGGAGGTGGTATATAGGGGCCCATGGCAGATTAGGGGCCTGGCAGCAGCTATGTGAGGCCCGTAATCTGCCTGCACCCTATGTCAAAAAATTTAACACACCAGCAGTGTGAAGAGACCTGAAAGTGGCACATGGCAGCAGAGTGTGGCGATGGAGACAGCAGCAATGGGAGGCCGTACAGGGACCATGACAGACTCTGGACTTGGCAGCAGCATGAGGAGGCGGTATATAGGGGCCCATGGCAGATTAGGGGCCTGGCAGCAGCTATGTGAGGCCCGTTATCTTGCAGCACCCTATGTCAAAAAATTTAACACACCAGCAGTGTGAAGAGACCTGAAAGTGGCACATGGCAGCAGAGTGTGGCGATGGAGACAGCAGCAATGGGAGGCCGTACAGGGACCATGACAGACTCTGGACTTGGCAGCAGCATGAGGAGGCGGTATATAGGGGCCCATGGCAGATTAGGGGCCTGGCAGCAGCTATGTGAGGCCCGTTATCTTGCAGCACCCTATGTCAAAAAATTTAACACACCAGCAGTGTGAAGAGACCTGAAAGTGGCACATGGCAGCAGAGTGTGGCGATGGAGACAGCAGCAATGGGAGGCCGTACAGGGACCCATGAGAGACTCTGGACCTGGCAGCAGCAGGAGGAGGTGGTATATAGGGGCCCATGGCAGATTAGGGGCCTGGCAGCAGCTATGTGAGGCCCGTAATCTGCCTGCACCCTATGTCAAAAAATTTAACACACCAGCAGTGTGAAGAGACCTGAAAGTGGCACATGGCAGCAGAGTGTGGCGATGGAGACAGCAGCAATGGGAGGCCGTACAGGGACCATGACAGACTCTGGACTTGGCAGCAGCATGAGGAGGCGGTATATAGGGGCCCATGGCAGATTAGGGGCCTGGCAGCAGCTATGTGAGGCCCGTTATCTTGCAGCACCCTATGTCAAAAAATTTAACACACCAGCAGTGTGAAGAGACCTGAAAGTGGCACATGGCAGCAGAGTGTGGCGATGGAGACAGCAGCAATGGGAGGCCGTACAGGGACCCATGAGAGACTCTGGACCTGGCAGCAGCAGGAGGAGGCGGTATATAGGGGCCCATGGCAGATTAGGGGCCTGGCAGCAGCTATGTGAGGCCCGTAATCTGCCTGCACCCTATGTCAAAAAATTTAACACACCAGCAGTGTGAAGAGACCTGAAAGTGGCACATGGCAGCAGAGTGTGGCGATGGAGACAGCAGCAATGGGAGGCCGTACAGGGACCATGACAGACTCTGGACTTGGCAGCAGCATGAGGAGGCGGTATATAGGGGCCCATGGCAGATTAGGGGCCTGGCAGCAGCTATGTGAGGCCCGTAATCTGCCTGCACCCTATGTCAAAAAATTTAACACACCAGCAGTGTGAAGAGACCTGAAAGTGGCACATGGCAGCAGAGTGTGGCGATGGAGACAGCAGCAATGGGAGGCCGTACAGGGACCATGACAGACTCTGGACTTGGCAGCAGCATGAGGAGGCGGTATATAGGGGCCCATGGCAGATTAGGGGCCTGGCAGCAGCTATGTGAGGCCCGTAATCTGCCTGCACCCTATGTCAAAAAATTTAACACACCAGCAGTGTGAAGAGACCTGAAAGTGGCACATGGCAGCAGAGTGTGGCGATGGAGACAGCAGCAATGGGAGGCCGTACAGGGACCCATGAGAGACTCTAGACTTGGCAGCAGCATGAGGAGGCGGTATATAGGGGCCCATGGCAGATTAGGGGCCTGGCAGCAGCTATGTGAGGCCCGTAATCTGCCTGCACCCTATGTCAAAAAATTTAACACACCAGCAGTGTGAAGAGACCTGAAAGTGGCACATGGCAGCAGAGTGTGGCGATGGAGACAGCAGCAATGGGAGGCCGTACAGGGACCATGACAGACTCTGGACTTGGCAGCAGCATGAGGAGGCGGTATATAGGGGCCCATGGCAGATTAGGGGCCTGGCAGCAGCTATGTGAGGCCCGTAATCTGCCTGCACCCTATGTCAAAAAATTTAACACACCAGCAGTGTGAAGAGACCTGAAAGTGGCACATGGCAGCAGAGTGTGGCGATGGAGACAGCAGCAATGGGAGGCCGTACAGGGACCATGACAGACTCTGGACTTGGCAGCAGCATGAGGAGGCGGTATATAGGGGCCCATGGCAGATTAGGGGCCTGGCAGCAGCTATGTGAGGCCCGTAATCTGCCTGCACCCTATGTCAAAAAATTTAACACACCAGCAGTGTGAAGAGACCTGAAAGTGGCACATGGCAGCAGAGTGTGGCGATGGAGACAGCAGCAATGGGAGGCCGTACAGGGACCCATGAGAGACTCTAGACTTGGCAGCAGCATGAGGAGGCGGTATATAGGGGCCCATGGCAGATTAGGGGCCTGGCAGCAGCTATGTGAGGCCCGTAATCTGCCTGCACCCTATGTCAAAAAATTTAACACACCAGCAGTGTGAAGAGACCTGAAAGTGGCACATGGCAGCAGAGTGTGGCGATGGAGACAGCAGCAATGGGAGGCCGTACAGGGACCCATGAGAGACTCTAGACTTGGCAGCAGCATGAGGAGGCGGTATATAGGGGCCCATGGCAGATTAGGGGCCTGGCAGCAGCTATGTGAGGCCCGTTATCTTGCAGCACCCTATGTCAAAAAATTTAACACACCAGCAGTGTGAAGAGACCTGAAAGTGGCACATGGCAGCAGAGTGTGGCGATGGAGACAGCAGCAATGGGAGGCCGTACAGGGACCATGACAGACTCTGGACTTGGCAGCAGCATGAGGAGGCGGTATATAGGGGCCCATGGCAGATTAGGGGCCTGGCAGCAGCTATGTGAGGCCCGTAATCTGCCTGCACCCTATGTCAAAAAATTTAACACACCAGCAGTGTGAAGAGACCTGAAAGTGGCACATGGCAGCAGAGTGTGGCGATGGAGACAGCAGCAATGGGAGGCCGTACAGGGACCCATGAGAGACTCTAGACTTGGCAGCAGCATGAGGAGGCGGTATATAGGGGCCCATGGCAGATTAGGGGCCTGGCAGCAGCTATGTGAGGCCCGTAATCTGCCTGCACCCTATGTCAAAAAATTTAACACACCAGCAGTGTGAAGAGACCTGAAAGTGGCACATGGCAGCAGAGTGTGGCGATGGAGACAGCAGCAATGGGAGGCCGTACAGGGACCCATGAGAGACTCTAGACTTGGCAGCAGCATGAGGAGGCGGTATATAGGGGCCCATGGCAGATTAGGGGCCTGGCAGCAGCTATGTGAGGCCCGTTATCTTGCAGCACCCTATGTCAAAAAATTTAACACACCAGCAGTGTGAAGAGACCTGAAAGTGGCACATGGCAGCAGAGTGTGGCGATGGAGACAGCAGCAATGGGAGGCCGTACAGGGACCATGACAGACTCTGGACTTGGCAGCAGCATGAGGAGGCGGTATATAGGGGCCCATGGCAGATTAGGGGCCTGGCAGCAGCTATGTGAGGCCCGTTATCTTGCAGCACCCTATGTCAAAAAATTTAACACACCAGCAGTGTGAAGAGACCTGAAAGTGGCACATGGCAGCAGAGTGTGGCGATGGAGACAGCAGCAATGGGAGGCCGTACAGGGACCATGACAGACTCTGGACTTGGCAGCAGCATGAGGAGGCGGTATATAGGGGCCCATGGCAGATTAGGGGCCTGGCAGCAGCTATGTGAGGCCCGTAATCTGCCTGCACCCTATGTCAAAAAATTTAACACACCAGCAGTGTGAAGAGACCTGAAAGTGGCACATGGCAGCAGAGTGTGGCGATGGAGACAGCAGCAATGGGAGGCCGTACAGGGACCCATGAGAGACTCTAGACTTGGCAGCAGCATGAGGAGGCGGTATATAGGGGCCCATGGCAGATTAGGGGCCTGGCAGCAGCTATGTGAGGCCCGTAATCTGCCTGCACCCTATGTCAAAAAATTTAACACACCAGCAGTGTGAAGAGACCTGAAAGTGGCACATGGCAGCAGAGTGTGGCGATGGAGACAGCAGCAATGGGAGGCCGTACAGGGACCATGACAGACTCTGGACTTGGCAGCAGCATGAGGAGGCGGTATATAGGGGCCCATGGCAGATTAGGGGCCTGGCAGCAGCTATGTGAGGCCCGTAATCTGCCTGCACCCTATGTCAAAAAATTTAACACACCAGCAGTGTGAAGAGACCTGAAAGTGGCACATGGCAGCAGAGTGTGGCGATGGAGACAGCAGCAATGGGAGGCCGTACAGGGACCCATGAGAGACTCTAGACTTGGCAGCAGCATGAGGAGGCGGTATATAGGGGCCCATGGCAGATTAGGGGCCTGGCAGCAGCTATGTGAGGCCCGTAATCTGCCTGCACCCTATGTCAAAAAATTTAACACACCAGCAGTGTGAAGAGACCTGAAAGTGGCACATGGCAGCAGAGTGTGGCGATGGAGACAGCAGCAATGGGAGGCCGTACAGGGACCCATGAGAGACTCTAGACTTGGCAGCAGCATGAGGAGGCGGTATATAGGGGCCCATGGCAGATTAGGGGCCTGGCAGCAGCTATGTGAGGCCCGTTATCTTGCAGCACCCTATGTCAAAAAATTTAACACACCAGCAGTGTGAAGAGACCTGAAAGTGGCACATGGCAGCAGAGTGTGGCGATGGAGACAGCAGCAATGGGAGGCCGTACAGGGACCATGACAGACTCTGGACTTGGCAGCAGCATGAGGAGGCGGTATATAGGGGCCCATGGCAGATTAGGGGCCTGGCAGCAGCTATGTGAGGCCCGTAATCTGCCTGCACCCTATGTCAAAAAATTTAACACACCAGCAGTGTGAAGAGACCTGAAAGTGGCACATGGCAGCAGAGTGTGGCGATGGAGACAGCAGCAATGGGAGGCCGTACAGGGACCCATGAGAGACTCTAGACTTGGCAGCAGCATGAGGAGGCGGTATATAGGGGCCCATGGCAGATTAGGGGCCTGGCAGCAGCTATGTGAGGCCCGTAATCTGCCTGCACCCTATGTCAAAAAATTTAACACACCAGCAGTGTGAAGAGACCTGAAAGTGGCACATGGCAGCAGAGTGTGGCGATGGAGACAGCAGCAATGGGAGGCCGTACAGGGACCCATGAGAGACTCTAGACTTGGCAGCAGCATGAGGAGGCGGTATATAGGGGCCCATGGCAGATTAGGGGCCTGGCAGCAGCTATGTGAGGCCCGTTATCTTGCAGCACCCTATGTCAAAAAATTTAACACACCAGCAGTGTGAAGAGACCTGAAAGTGGCACATGGCAGCAGAGTGTGGCGATGGAGACAGCAGCAATGGGAGGCCGTACAGGGACCATGACAGACTCTGGACTTGGCAGCAGCATGAGGAGGCGGTATATAGGGGCCCATGGCAGATTAGGGGCCTGGCAGCAGCTATGTGAGGCCCGTTATCTTGCAGCACCCTATGTCAAAAAATTTAACACACCAGCAGTGTGAAGAGACCTGAAAGTGGCACATGGCAGCAGAGTGTGGCGATGGAGACAGCAGCAATGGGAGGCCGTACAGGGACCATGACAGACTCTGGACTTGGCAGCAGCATGAGGAGGCGGTATATAGGGGCCCATGGCAGATTAGGGGCCTGGCAGCAGCTATGTGAGGCCCGTAATCTGCCTGCACCCTATGTCAAAAAATTTAACACACCAGCAGTGTGAAGAGACCTGAAAGTGGCACATGGCAGCAGAGTGTGGCGATGGAGACAGCAGCAATGGGAGGCCGTACAGGGACCCATGAGAGACTCTAGACTTGGCAGCAGCATGAGGAGGCGGTATATAGGGGCCCATGGCAGATTAGGGGCCTGGCAGCAGCTATGTGAGGCCCGTAATCTGCCTGCACCCTATGTCAAAAAATTTAACACACCAGCAGTGTGAAGAGACCTGAAAGTGGCACATGGCAGCAGAGTGTGGCGATGGAGACAGCAGCAATGGGAGGCCGTACAGGGACCCATGAGAGACTCTAGACTTGGCAGCAGCATGAGGAGGCGGTATATAGGGGCCCATGGCAGATTAGGGGCCTGGCAGCAGCTATGTGAGGCCCGTAATCTGCCTGCACCCTATGTCAAAAAATTTAACACACCAGCAGTGTGAAGAGACCTGAAAGTGGCACATGGCAGCAGAGTGTGGCGATGGAGACAGCAGCAATGGGAGGCCGTACAGGGACCATGACAGACTCTGGACTTGGCAGCAGCATGAGGAGGCGGTATATAGGGGCCCATGGCAGATTAGGGGCCTGGCAGCAGCTATGTGAGGCCCGTAATCTGCCTGCACCCTATGTCAAAAAATTTAACACACCAGCAGTGTGAAGAGACCTGAAAGTGGCACATGGCAGCAGAGTGTGGCGATGGAGACAGCAGCAATGGGAGGCCGTACAGGGACCCATGAGAGACTCTAGACTTGGCAGCAGCATGAGGAGGCGGTATATAGGGGCCCATGGCAGATTAGGGGCCTGGCAGCAGCTATGTGAGGCCCGTTATCTTGCAGCACCCTATGTCAAAAAATTTAACACACCAGCAGTGTGAAGAGACCTGAAAGTGGCACATGGCAGCAGAGTGTGGCGATGGAGACAGCAGCAATGGGAGGCCGTACAGGGACCATGACAGACTCTGGACTTGGCAGCAGCATGAGGAGGCGGTATATAGGGGCCCATGGCAGATTAGGGGCCTGGCAGCAGCTATGTGAGGCCCGTAATCTGCCTGCACCCTATGTCAAAAAATTTAACACACCAGCAGTGTGAAGAGACCTGAAAGTGGCACATGGCAGCAGAGTGTGGCGATGGAGACAGCAGCAATGGGAGGCCGTACAGGGACCCATGAGAGACTCTAGACTTGGCAGCAGCATGAGGAGGCGGTATATAGGGGCCCATGGCAGATTAGGGGCCTGGCAGCAGCTATGTGAGGCCCGTTATCTTGCAGCACCCTATGTCAAAAAATTTAACACACCAGCAGTGTGAAGAGACCTGAAAGTGGCACATGGCAGCAGAGTGTGGCGATGGAGACAGCAGCAATGGGAGGCCGTACAGGGACCCATGAGAGACTCTGGACCTGGCAGCAGCAGGAGGAGGTGGTATATAGGGGCCCATGGCAGATTAGGGGCCTGGCAGCAGCTATGTGAGGCCCGTAATCTGCCTGCACCCTATGTCAAAAAATTTAACACACCAGCAGTGTGAAGAGACCTGAAAGTGGCACATGGCAGCAGAGTGTGGCGATGGAGACAGCAGCAATGGGAGGCCGTACAGGGACCCATGAGAGACTCTGGACCTGGCAGCAGCAGGAGGAGGCGGTATATAGGGGCCTATGGCAGATTAGGGGCCTGGCAGCAGCTATAGGAGGCCCGTAATCTGCCAGCACCCTATGTCAAAAAATTCAACACACCAGCAGTGTGAGGAGACCTGAAAGTGGCACATGTTTGAGGCATGATTCATGGCGGATTTAGTCAGTTGTGTCAGGAACT
This sequence comes from Staurois parvus, assembly GCF_062004578.1. Classification (NCBI taxonomy): domain Eukaryota; kingdom Metazoa; phylum Chordata; class Amphibia; order Anura; family Ranidae; genus Staurois; species Staurois parvus. Next base: position 2,068,860 of record NW_028318002.1, read on the forward strand.
GGTGGTTTGAAATCCAGACTAATCCACGCCTGATTCATTTTCACAAACGTGAGTCTCTCCACACTTTGGGTGGACAGTCGTGTCCTCCGCGGAGTTACAATACCTCCTGCCGCACTAAACACGCGCTCCGATGCCACGCTACTGGCCGGGCATGACAGCCTTTCAAGGGCAAATTCAGCTAGTTGGGGCCAAAGGTCAAGTTTCGTTGCCCAGTAGTCAAGGGGATTGTCTACCTCGGTTGGCAGGGTGCTGTCCAAGTAGGCCCAAGCCTGTTGTTTGAGCTCCTGCTCCAGGTCCACCTGATGCTGCTGCTGCTGCTGCGGCTGGTTAGTAGTTTCCTCACTGCGCTGGTGAAGAAAGCTACTCATCATCGACTGCAGACTGAGGCAGCCGCTGCTGGTGGAGCTGCCACTGCTCCTACCACCCCACCCCTCCCCTGCTGCCATGCCAGCGGAACGCGAGCGCACAGGGCCCACAGTGTCTGAGGATGGACGTTGGCGCACAAAGGCAGAGACCAACTGACTACATAGGTGGTTTTTATAGTACGTAATTTTGGCCTCCCTCTCAGCAGGTGTGAAAAAGGCCACCATTTTGGACCGGTAGCGAGGGTCCAACAAGGTGGACAGCCAAAAGTCATCCCTCTGTCTGATGGTTATTATTCGGCTGTCGCTACGCAAGCAACCGAGCATGCTATGGGCCATTTGTGCCAAGGAATGCGAGGGACTCCCTGCCTCCATCTCCACAGCATACTGCCACGGTGCGTCTGGGTCCTCTGTCTCCTCCTCCTCCTCCTCTACCAGATGCTCCTGCTCCTCCACTCCTGTCCGCTGAGTGGAAAAACCACCCATTTCACTCAATAATTCCTGAGCACAAATGTCCTCCTCTACCTCCTCCTCTTCTTCCTGTCCTGCCCCCACAGGGGTCATGTGGCGTTGAGATCTGTGCGCCACGTCTACCGCACCCTGACCAGCCATTGTTAACAGCATTTGTTCCAGGACGTGCAACAGAGGAATGACGTTCATCCCATAGTCCTGCCGACTCACGAATAGCGTGGCCTCCTCAAAGGGCCTGAGCAAGCGGCAGGTGTCACGCATGAGCTGCCAATGGCTGACATCTAAGTTACACAGGGGAGTACCTTTATCCGCTTGTAACATCAGGAAATCGGTGATGGCCTTTCGCTGCTCGTAAAGGCGGTCTAACATGTGTAGGGTTGAATTCCACCTTGTTGCAACGTCGCAGATCAGGCGATGCTGTGGAATTCCGTTCTGCCGCTGCAGCTCAATGAGGGTGTTCTTTGCGGTGTAGGAATGGCTGAAATGCATGCACAGTTTACGTGACATTTTAAGGATGTCTTGCAGTGGGATGGTGGATTTTAGGAACCGCTTGACAACCAGATTGAACACGTGAGCCATGCATGGCGCATGGCACAACCTTCCTTGACGCAGAGCAGACACCATGTTCTTTCCGTTGTCAGTCAACATGGTTCCGATTTTTAGTTTGCGCGGAGACAGCCATCTGTCGATTTCTCTGTTCATTACACTCAGCAGTTCCTCCCCTGTGTGACTACGTTCGCCAAGGCATACCAGGTGCAGCACAGCGTGACACCGTTGCGCCCTGCACATGTGATATGCCGGTCGGGTAATGGGACTTGGCACGGGGGTGGCGGCTGAGGACACGGCGGAAAAAGAGGTGGTAGAGGCGGACATGCTTGCTGGACCAAGGACGTGCAAACGTGGAGGCAAAAGCGTCGTGACCTGTCCAAGTTGCTGGTGCGGCTGTGCCGGCACCACGTTCACCCAGTGGGCCGTAAATGACATGTACTGTCCCTGACCGTAGTTACAGCTCCACACGTCGGCGCTGCCGTGCACTTTGGCAGAGACCGACATGCTCAAAGACTGGCCCACCATCTCTTCTACATGTGAATGCAGGGCTGGCACTGCCTTTTGGGCAAAGAAATGACGGCTTGGCACTCTCCACCGCGGCGCGGCACAAGCCATCATTTCTCGGAAAGGTGCTGAGTCCACCAGTTGGAAAGGGAGGGACTGCAGCACCAGCAACTTGGACAGGAGGACGTTCAGCTTTTGCACCGTCGGGTGCGTGCTCGCAAACTGTTGTCTCTTGGATACGGATTCCAAGAAAGACTGTTGACGGAATCCGAGAAGAGGAGTAGCAGGAGAAGGAGCATCTGAACGAGCGGAAGATGCCAATGAGCGACAACTCCCCTCAGCAGAGGTGTTGGAGCCTTGACTGGCTGATAGAGGGCGATTGACGACGTCGGGTGACGGAGCAAGTAACGGAGCGGGTGATGGAGCGGGGGCTGGGGCAGGCAGAACCGCCGTATGTTTATCACGGTTTTCCCAGGCCACCGAATGGTGACGCTGCATATGCTGACGCAACGCTGTAGTCCCAACATGGGCCCCCTGGCCACGCTTGCATTTCTGGCCACATAGTCGACATACGGCTACGTTTACTTCCTCGGGCGGCTTGAGGAAAAATTGCCACACCACCGAGTAGGAAACTTTGCCCCCGCTACTCTTCACTGGCTGACTGCTACTTCCTCCGTGCGCACCGGCACCACTACTGGCCGTGGTGGTAGGCTGCAGTGGAGCTGGTGCTCTACTCCGTGGACGTTTGGCTCCACTGACACTGATGCGACCCTGCTGCTGTCTCCTGGGCAACCCACCGACTGTTTTGCTCGCTGCCAAGCTGCCACCCTCTTCTCCTGATGATGCGGAAGAAATTGCCTGATGACGACGAGGCTGCCAAGTGCGATCAACCTCCTCATCATCAAGTAGGGTCTCCGCCTCACTACTAGCCCCCTCGGCTGCGTCTGGGTCAGGAGACAGACCTGTCTCTAGACCGGCTACCGAGCCACTCTCCTCGCCAGTACTTGTTCGCTTGGCTGCTGAAAAGGCCGATGTCTCCCCCCGTTCCTGACCGCCCTCTGTTAGCTCTTCCTCACTGTACAGTGGGGCTGAGCCCACAGCATGCGATACTTCGCTTGGTGAGGGAACAGCAAAGGACAGGGGCAGGTAGAGGACACGTGATTTCAGTGGGCTTGGTCCCGGGCCATGCCAACTAACGGTTGTGTCTGACGTACCCACCGACCGTTGGCTGTAGGTGTCAGAGGTGACCTGGGAAGAGGAAGACGACCGAGCCAACCAATCAATGACGGCAGGGTTGTCGGTGGAGACACGACCGCTGGATGACACCGGGAGCACTGGCCTCTGGCTGCGAATACTGCTGCCTCGACCCCTTCCTCTGCTGCCACGTCTGCTCGCTCCTAAAACATTGCCTCCTCTGCCACTCCTCTGCATGTTGTCTGACATACTATTTAATTCAACGATTAGGTGTCCCTGAGTAACAATTCTCTGGCACTCAGTAACAATTCTGTCTGTCCCTGAGTATGAATTCTGTGGCCCTGAGTAACAATTGTGTGTCTGTGCAAGTAACAATTCTGTGTCTGTGCAAGTAACAATTTTGTGTCTGTGAGAGTAACAATTCTCTGGCACTCAGTAACAATTCTGTCTGTCCCTGAGTAACAATTCTCTGGCACTCAGTAACAATTCTGTCTGTCCCTGAGTAACAATTCTGTCTGTCCCTGAGTATGAATTCTGTGGCCCTGAGTAAGAATTCTCTGGCACTCAGTAACAATTCTGTCTGTCCCTGAGTATGAATTCTGTGGCCCTGAGTAACAATTGTGTGTCTGTGCAAGTAACAATTCTGTGTCTGTGCAAGTAACAATTTTGTGTCTGTGAGAGTAACAATTCTCTGGCACTCAGTAACAATTCTGTCTGTCCCTGAGTAACAATTCTCTGGCACTCAGTAACAATTCTGTCTGTCCCTGAGTATGAATTCTGTGGCCCTGAGTAACAATTCTGTCTCTGTGCGAGTAACAATTCTGTGTCTGTGCAAGTAACAATTTTGTGTCTGTGAGAGTAACAATTCTCTGGCACTCAGTAACAATTCTGTCTGTCCCTGAGTAACAATTCTCTGGCACTCAGTAACAATTCTGTCTGTCCCTGAGTAACAATTCTCTGGCACTCAGTAACAATTCTGTCTGTCCCTGAGTAACAATTCTCTGGCACTCAGTAACAATTGTGTGTCTGTGCAAGTAACAATTCTGTGTCTGTGCAAGTAACAATTTTGTGTCTGTGAGAGTAACAATTCTCTGGCACTCAGTAACAATTCTGTCTGTCCCTGAGTAACAATTCTCTGGCACTCAGTAACAATTCTGTCTGTCCCTGAGTATGAATTCTGTGGCCCTGAGTAACAATTCTGTCTCTGTGCGAGTAACAATTCTGTGTCTGTGCAAGTAACAATTTTGTGTCTGTGAGAGTAACAATTCTCTGGCACTCAGTAACAATTCTGTCTGTCCCTGAGTAACAATTCTATGGCACTCAGTAACAATTCTGTCTTCCCTGAGTAACAATTCTCTGGCACTCAGTAACAATTCTGTCTGTCCCTGAGTATGAATTCTGTGGCCCTGAGTAACAATTCTGTCTCTGTGCGAGTAACAATTCTGTGTCTGTGCAAGTAACAATTTTGTGTCTGTGAGAGTAACAATTCTCTGGCACTCAGTAACAATTCTGTCTGTCCCTGAGTAAGAATTCTCTGGCACTCAGTAACAATTCTGTCTGTCCCTGAGTATGAATTCTGTGGCCCTGAGTAACAATTGTGTGTCTGTGCAAGTAACAATTCTGTGTCTGTGCAAGTAACAATTTTGTGTCTGTGAGAGTAACAATTCTCTGGCACTCAGTAACAATTCTGTCTGTCCCTGAGTAACAATTCTCTGGCACTCAGTAACAATTCTGTCTGTCCCTGAGTATGAATTCTGTGGCCCTGAGTAACAATTCTGTCTCTGTGCGAGTAACAATTCTGTGTCTGTGCAAGTAACAATTTTGTGTCTGTGAGAGTAACAATTCTCTGGCACTCAGTAACAATTCTGTCTGTCCCTGAGTAACAATTCTCTGGCACTCAGTAACAATTCTGTCTGTCCCTGAGTAACAATTCTCTGGCACTCAGTAACAATTCTGTCTGTCCCTGAGTATGAATTCTGTGGCCCTGAGTAACAATTGTGTGTCTGTGCAAGTAACAATTCTGTGTCTGTGCAAGTAACAATTTTGTGTCTGTGAGAGTAACAATTCTCTGGCACTCAGTAACAATTCTGTCTGTCCCTGAGTAACAATTCTCTGGCACTCAGTAACAATTCTGTCTGTCCCTGAGTATGAATTCTGTGGCCCTGAGTAACAATTCTGTCTCTGTGCGAGTAACAATTCTGTGTCTGTGCAAGTAACAATTTTGTGTCTGTGAGAGTAACAATTCTCTGGCACTCAGTAACAATTCTGTCTGTCCCTGAGTAACAATTCTCTGGCACTCAGTAACAATTCTGTCTGTCCCTGAGTAACAATTCTCTGGCACTCAGTAACAATTCTGTCTGTCCCTGAGTAACAATTCTCTGGCACTCAGTAACAATTGTGTGTCTGTGCAAGTAACAATTCTGTGTCTGTGCAAGTAACAATTTTGTGTCTGTGAGAGTAACAATTCTCTGGCACTCAGTAACAATTCTGTCTGTCCCTGAGTAACAATTCTCTGGCACTCAGTAACAATTCTGTCTGTCCCTGAGTATGAATTCTGTGGCCCTGAGTAACAATTGTGTGTCTGTGCAAGTAACAATTCTGTGTCTGTGCAAGTAACAATTTTGTGTCTGTGAGAGTAACAATTCTCTGGCACTCAGTAACAATTCTGTCTGTCCCTGAGTAACAATTCTCTGGCACTCAGTAACAATTCTGTCTGTCCCTGAGTAACAATTCTGTCTGTCCCTGAGTATGAATTCTGTGGCCCTGAGTAAGAATTCTCTGGCACTCAGTAACAATTCTGTCTGTCCCTGAGTATGAATTCTGTGGCCCTGAGTAACAATTGTGTGTCTGTGCAAGTAACAATTCTGTGTCTGTGCAAGTAACAATTTTGTGTCTGTGAGAGTAACAATTCTCTGGCACTCAGTAACAATTCTGTCTGTCCCTGAGTAACAATTCTCTGGCACTCAGTAACAATTCTGTCTGTCCCTGAGTATGAATTCTGTGGCCCTGAGTAACAATTCTGTCTCTGTGCGAGTAACAATTCTGTGTCTGTGCAAGTAACAATTTTGTGTCTGTGAGAGTAACAATTCTCTGGCACTCAGTAACAATTCTGTCTGTCCCTGAGTAAGAATTCTCTGGCACTCAGTAACAATTCTGTCTGTCCCTGAGTAACAATTCTCTGGCACTCAGTAACAATTCTGTCTGTCCCTGAGTAACAATTCTGTCTGTCCCTGAGTATGAATTCTGTGGCCCTGAGTAAGAATTCTCTGGCACTCAGTAACAATTCTGTCTGTCCCTGAGTATGAATTCTGTGGCCCTGAGTAACAATTGTGTGTCTGTGCAAGTAACAATTCTGTGTCTGTGCAAGTAACAATTTTGTGTCTGTGAGAGTAACAATTCTCTGGCACTCAGTAACAATTCTGTCTGTCCCTGAGTAACAATTCTCTGGCACTCAGTAACAATTCTGTCTGTCCCTGAGTAACAATTCTGTCTGTCCCTGAGAATGAATTCTGTGGCCCTGAGTAAGAATTCTCTGGCACTCAGTAACAATTCTGTCTGTCCCTGAGTAACAATTCTCTGGCACTCAGTAACAATTCTGTCTGTCCCTGAGTAAAAATTCTGTGGCCCTAATAACGTTTCTGTGGCCCTAAGTAACAATTCTCTGGCACTGAGTAACAATTCTGTCTGTCCCTGAGTATGAATTCTGTGGCCCTAACTAGCGTTTCTTTGTCCCTAAATAACGATTCTGTGGCCCTCATTAACAAGTCTGTGTCCCTGAGTAATGGTTCTCTGTCCCTAAGTAACTTCTCTCTGTCCCCAATTCTCGTTTCTGTGGCCCTAACTCTGTCCCTGTCCCTAGTACAGAGCGGTCTGCCTCTGTTCAATGACTGCAGGCAAATGAAGATTTCCAAAATGGCCGCTATATATACCTCGACCATTACACAGTGCTGGCTGGCTGGCTGCTGATTGGCTGATGCGATCACATGTCGTTGAGGAATGCATTATGGGGCAGCGCGCCTTGTCTGCGCGCCTTCCCCGACATCCCCGCTCCGTCGCCGCACATGTCAGCCGCCATTTTCGGAAAAATTTCGATTCGCGCGTCCGAATTAGGCTGTTTTTCGGATTCGGCACGAATCGAAATTTTTCCGAAATTCGACTCGAATTCCACTTCGGATACTTCGATTCGCTCATCTCTAGCAGAAATCCACAATCTAAAATATAGTAATGCATAACGCATGTTTAAAAAACACTACATCTGCAAAAACAATTAAACAGTGAGTTTCTTCACAAAATAACGCATGTCATAGAATTTAACACGTTGCAAAAACCAGTAAACATAAAAAACGAAAATAATGTGGTTGCATAAGTGTGCACACTCTTTAACTGGGGATGTAGCTGTGTTCAGAATTAGGCAATCGCATTCAAAATCATGTTAAATTGGAGTCATTACACACCTGCCATCATTTAAAGTGCCTCTGATTAACCCCAAAGAAAGTTCAGCTGTTTTAGTAGGTATTTCCTGACATTTTCTTAGTCACATCCTACAGCAAAAGCCATGGTCCACAAAGAGCTTCCAAAGCATCAGAGGGATCTCATTGTTAAAAGGTATCAGTCAGGAGAAGGGTACAAAAGAATTTCCAAGGCATTAGATATGCCATGGAACACAGTGAAGACAGTCATCAAGTGAAGAAAATATGGCGCAACAGTGACATTACCAAGAACTGGACGTCCCTCCAAAATTGCTGAAAAGACGAGAAGAAAACTGGTCTGGGAGGCTGCCAAGAGGCCTACAGCAACATTAAAGGAACTGCAGGAATATCTGGTAAGTACTGGCTGTGTGGTACATATGACAACAAATTCCCGTATTCTTCATATATCTGGGCTATGGGGTAGAGTGGCAAGACAGAAGCATTTTCTTATGAAGAAAAACATCCAAGCCCGGCTAAATTTAGCAAAAACACAACTGAAGTCTCCCAAAATCATGTGGGAAAATGTTATGATGAAATGAAGGTTTAACTTTTTGACCATAATTCCAAAAAGATATGTTTGGCGCAAACACCAACACTGCACATCACCAGAAGAACACCATACCCACAGTGAAGCATGGTGATGGCAACATCATGTTTTGGGGATATTTTTCTTCAGCTGGAACTGGAGCCTTAGTAGAGGGAATTATGAACAGTTCCAAATACCAGTCAATATTGGCACAAAACCTTCAGGCTTCTGCTAGAAAGCTGAACATAAAGAGGAGCTTCATCTTTCAGCATGACAACGACCCAAAGCATACATCCAAATCAACAAAGGAATGGCTTCACTAGAAGAAGATGAAAGTTTTGGCTTGCCCCAGCCAGAGCCCAGACTTGAATACAATTGAAAATCTGTGGGGTGCACAGGAGATGCCTTTGCAATCTGACAGATTTGGAGTGTTTATGCAAGGAAGAGTGGGCAAATATTGCCAAGCCAAGATGTGCCATGCTGATAGACTCATACCCAAAACAACTGAGTTCTGTAATAAAATCAAAAGTATTAGTTTAAGGGTGTGCACACTTATGCAACCATATTATTTTAGTTTTATATTTTTACATCCCTCTACCTAAAAGATTTCAGTTTTTTTTTCATTTGAGTTGTACAGTTTATAGGTCACATTAAAGGTCCAAAAAGTTCTGAAATGATTTATCTTTGTCTCATTTATTTAAATCACAGAAACCTGAGATTTTAACAGGGGTGTGTAGACTTTTCATATCCACTGTATATACGTATGTGTGTGTGTGTATGTATATGTGTGTGTGTGTGTGTGTATATATATATATATATATATATATATATATATATATATATATATATATATATATATATATATATATATATATATATATATGTGTGTGTGTGTGTGTGTGACATGAATTGAGAGGAAAAAACCAACAATGTATTATAACATCTTAACTGTGTCTTTCAGTCTTCGCAAGCTATTTTAATAAGCACCACTACTGTGCTTAAATGGGTGTACCTTCATCTTAAGAGTTGGACCGTATTGCATTACACAGGTCAAAACAGTGCTTAAGAGGTGTCCTGCCCACTCCGGGTACTCCTGTAAAGGATTGAAACCTCCACTACCTTGCACACAGATCTTTCCTTAACGGTTCACTCTGGAAATTAAAGTTACAAAAAAAAAACTCCATAGTGTAAAACGTTTAATATTCGATTTAAAAAAAATTGTTTACACTCACAGGATAGCTCTTTAACCACTTTGCCCGCTCACAATGTACTGCGAACGGACAACAGCTACAGGACCAGCGACGTACCCGTATGTCGTTGGTGTTGTACCAACACAGAAGGGCCCATATCCCCCCCCCCCCAAATCCTGGTGAATGGGACCCGCTGATCACAATGACAACAAAGCTGTTATGAATCAATCTTTTTCATAACAGCTCTGCTTCTCTTCCAGGTGAGCTATGATTGTCCCACAGCTCTCACATGATACATAGGGCCAATCACAGCACCCTGTACCATGTGACCAGCTGGACTCAAACACAGGTAACTGTATTTTTAGCTGTCATCACCTTAACCCATTCATGATGGTTTAAAGCAAACATTGCATTGCAAGTGCAATAATCTTTATTGCTCCTGCAATGCAAAGCGTAAAAAACAAAATCCCTGATCAACCCCCAGAGTAGTACAATGTTACTATGGTAACATTGTACTACTCTGATGAAAGTATTTTAAACAAAAAAAAATAGTAAAAAAGCAAAATGTTTAAAAAAACTAAAATGTTGAAAGAAATTTTTTAAATTTTTTTTTAACTACTTGCCGCTTGCCCGCCCACAGTGCTTGGGCGAGCGGTGGCTCTGGGCAAAGCAAAGTACCCTTACATCACTTTCTATTTCCGTATGTGCATGCACCCCCAGGGGGAGAGGAGAGAGCACATTAAAAGCACTACATTTTACACACACGCGGTTGATTAGCACATTTCACTCCTTTGATCACTCCATTACAGTAGTACAGTGTCAGTATATAGAATTTTTGACTGATTACTTTATTATTGCCAGTAGCTAAATCCTATACTGTCAGGGTCAGTTGACGCCCCTCCCAGTCAGTGTCAGCTAGCATTAGATTGCCTTCACACTATCACACTCACTCTATAGCTCACAGATCACCGCCATTACTAGTATAGTGTTTGTACGGATCAATATATTGATCATGAACGGAACTATACTAGTGTCTCCTTAGTATAGTGTTCCCAAAAACGCAGTGTTAGCAGGATCAGCCCATTTGCTGTCAGCACTAGTGTTTAACCCCTCAGCTGTTTTTCACCAAAGATTTGTATCCGTTGATTGCGGACCAAAACAATTTAGGCGCACAATACATCGCTGCCCACCCAAATTCAGCTCTTACCAGACAATTTGCATGGAAATCACAGTTTCTGAATTTAAAACTTTTTGGGGCCTAACTGCCTGCAGCTACAGCTGATATTTTTTTCAGGTGGCAGTTGGCTTTCATGTAAAAACAATCCTAGCGGCTAATTAGCCACTGGATCGCTTTTACAAGCAGCAGGAAGGGATGTTCCTCCACCCGCCGCCTTCAACGGTTTTCTTGGGTTTTCCAGTCCCACCAAAGAACTTGAGAATGCAGCCTGCAGATCCGCCGGCTGACCGGAGACTGGAATGCCTCCAGTCATCTCTATAGTTTAAAAGATCGGAAGCTACGAGCATTTCATAATTTCTGTTTGCGCTGAATATAAACAGCGCCATTTTAAGATTGGGAAAGCATCTGATCACACCGATAATGGTGTGATCAGATGCTTTAAGGGCAGTGTAGAAATCTAGAGTACCTGTCACTGCCTATTGCTATCACAGCAAAATAAATAATTTAAAAAAATTCACCCCCACCCCTATCCCTGTGCTTGCACGCAAAGGCAAACGCAAGCGGTGGTTCCGTGTCGGTATGTAAACAGAGACTGCGCCATGCATGTGAGGTATCACCGTGAACATCCTATCGAGGGAAGTAATATTAGCTCTTGACCTCCTGTGTAAAGTGAAAGTGGTGACCTGTAAAGGCTTTTAGAGCGTCGCCTATGGATATTAAAAATTTATGTCGTTTGTCGCCGTTGCACGGATATGCGCAGTTTTAAAGCAGGTCATGTTTGGTATCCGTTTACTCAGCATAACATCTTATATTTTATCAAACAATTCACTCACTTTTGTTGCCAGTGGTTTAGACATTAATGGCTGAGTGTTGAGTTATTTTTAGGGGACAGCAAATTTACACTGTTATACAAGCTGTACACTCACTACTTTACATTGTAGCAAAGTGTCATTTCTTCAGTGTTGTCACATGAAAAAATATAATAGTATTATTGTTATACAGGATTTATATAGCGCCAACAGTTTGCTAAGCGCTTTACAATATAACGGGAGACAATACAGCAACAATACTGTTCAATACAAGAGGGTTAGGAGGGCCCTGCTCCTTGGAGCTTACAATCTAGGAGGGAGAAGCTAGTGGTACAAAAGTTAGTAACTGTGGGGGATGGACTGGTAGGAGGAGTAGAAGATTCTATTATTAGCTGAGGGCAGGATAGGCTTCCCTGAAGAGAGAGGTTTTCAGAGATCGCCTAAAAGTGACCAGAGTAGGCGATAGTCTGATAAATTGGGGTAGAGCGTTCCAGAGGATGGAGGAAAGCTCTGGAGAAGTCCTGGAGATGAGAATGGGAGGAGGAGACAAGGGAGCTAGAGAGGAGGTCATGCAAGGAGCAGACAGGACAGTTTGGGTGATATTTGGAGACAAGATTGGTGATGTAATTTGGGGCAGAGTTATAAATGGCTTTATATGTTATTGTTAATGTTTTGAATTTTATCTATTGGGCAATGGGAAGCCAGTGGAGGGATTGGTAGAGAGGGGTGGCATATACAGAATGGTTAGTAAGTTGGATGAGTCTGGCAGCAGCATTCATGATAGACTGAAGAGGGGATAGCCTGCGATGAGGTAGGCCAATGAGGAGGGAGTTACAATAGTCAAGGCGAGAGATAACCAGGGAGTGAATAAGTTGCTTAGTAGTTTCCGAGGTTAAGAACGGGTGTATCTTGGAGATGTTGCGGAGGTGAAGTCTACAAGATTTGGACAACGATTGGATTTGGGGCTGAAAGGCCAGATGGGAGTCTAGGGTTACACCTAGCACCCTGGCATAAGGGGAGGAACTGATGATTGTGTTATTGATCTTGATGGAGAAGTCAGGGGAGGGGGCATGGGCTGGAGGGAATACTAAGATCTCAGTTTTGGAAAGATTGAGTTTGAGGAAGTGGAGTGACATCCATGCCGCTATGTTAGTAGGTTAGTAATGCGAGAGGAGACTGAAGGGGTGAGGTGAGGGGTAGAAAGATAGATTTGTGTGTCATCAGCATAGAGATGGTACTTAAAGTTTATCAAGTGACCAAGGGAGGAGGTGTAAATGGAGAAGAGTAGAGGTCCAAGGACAGAACCTTGAGGGACCCCTACAGAAAATGAGTAGAGTGGAGGAGCCAGAGTTATAAGTAATGCTGAAGGAGTGCTGCGATAGGTAGGAGGAGAACCAGGAGAGAGCAGAGTCTCGGAGGCCAAGAGAGTGGAGTTTTTTTGTGGAGGAGGGGATGGTCAACGATATCAAAAGCCGCAGAGAGGTCAACTAGTAAGAGTACGGAGTAGTGGCCATTGGTTTTAGCAGTTAGTAAGAGCAGTTTCAGTGGAGTGTAGTGAGCGAACGCCAGACTGTAAAGGGTCAAGAAGGTTGCTGTCAGTAAGGTAGGAGCTCAGGCGATTGTAGACTAAGAGTTCTAAGGCTACGTTCACACTAGCCTTGTGTGCAGGCGGCAGAGAGGCGTTTGGGAAGCGTTTTTACCGCTTCCCAAACGCCTCTGCCAATTCTGCACATTACAGCACATGGTGCTGTTCTAACAGGAGCGTTTGCGTCACGGCAAAACGGACGCCTCTGGTCGAGTCAGGAGGCTTTGAAGCCTCCTATTCTCGTCTATGGTGCCGCTCCGCAAACGCCCGGCCGGCGTTTGCGGTGCGGTTGCGGGGTGTTTGCGGAGCGGTAACACCACTCAAATGCATTATAGGCGTTTGTGGGGCGTTATTAACGCTCGGCAAACGCCTAGCACCCGCCGCTAAACCGCGCATGCGGCGTTTGCGGAGCGTTTGCCGAGCGTTAAAAACGCTCCGCAAACACCGGACCAACGCTTGCCAAACACTATAGGGGCGTTTGGCAAGCGTTGGCAAAACAGCCTAGTGTGAACGAGCCCTAAGAGTTTAGAGGTAAATGGGAGCAGGGAGATGGGTCTTAAGTTGTTCAGGTTGGTGTGGTCCAGGGAGGGCTTTTTAAGTATGGGAGTGATGTGTGCATGCTTTAGAGGGGAGGGAAGGCACCGTTAAGAGAGGGAGAGATTGAAGATGTGAGTGAGGGAGCATAGGATGGAAGAAGAGGGTGACCATAGTAGTTGTGAGGGGACAGGATCCAGAGGGCAGGTGGTGAGATGGGCTTCTTTGGTAGTAGCAAGGTCAAAAGAGGAAAGTGTTGAGGGAGGTTCAGTATAAGGTATGCTAAGTGGGATGGATGTCTGTGTAGCAGAGATGCCCGTACGAATTGCATCAATCTTGTTTTTGAAATGATTTGCAATCTCGTAAGTAGTGAGTGAGGTGTTGGGTGGAGGTGGAGAAAGTAGAGAGTTAAAAGTGGAGAAGAGACGATGAGGTGTGGATGATGAGCTATTAACGAGAGTGACAAAGTAGGCTTGTGTGGCAGCATGGAGGGAGGAATTGTATGTTAAGAAAGCAGATTTATATAGGGTAAAAGCTTGGTGAGATTTGATTTTACGCTACAATCGCTCCAGCACACGACTATGTCGTTTAAAATTTCTGGTGTTGTCAGTCTGCCAAGGTTGTAATGGTCGGGGCCTGATGCTTCGTGTTGTTAGAGGAGCAAGTGAGTCTAGTGTGGATGAAAACAAACTGTTGTAGACAGCAGTGGCCAGGTCAGGACAGGCGATCAGTTTCAGAGTGGAAATTAGCAGGGTTCAAGTTGTGAAGGTTTCTGCGGGTAATTGTCTGCTGCTTGGAGGGATAGGTGTTTGAAGATGAGGACACTGTGAAGGTGATGAGATTGTGATCAGAGAGAGGAAAGGGGGTGTTTTTGAGGTTATAGGGAGTGCAACGATGGGAGAAAACAAGGTCTAATGTATTCCCATCAGAGTGAGTGGAGGACTGTCCATAAGGCAAAAGATGAGGTTAGGTTGAAGAGTTGGGATGTAGCTGAGTTGTTCACATTAATGGGGATGTTAAAATCTCCAAGAATGATAATGGTTAGTTCAGAGGAGAGAAAGTAGGGTAGCCAGGCAGAGAAATCATCAAGAAAGCGGGACACCGGTCCAGTAGGCCGATAGATCACTGCAATCCTCAGAGAAATGGGAAAAATCAGGTGAATGCAGTGAGAAAGAAGAGAAGGATAGAGAGGGTGGGTTAGGGAGGACTTGAAAGGTGCTCAGTGGGGATAGAAGCAAACCAACCCCACCTCCTTTCTGACCACTGGGTCTGGGTGAGTGGGTCCAGAGAAGGCCTCCATAGGAAAGTGCTGCGGGAGAAGAAGAATCTGCTGCTTGAAGCCAGGTTTCTATAATTGCTAGTAAGTTAAGGGAGCGGGAGACAAAAAGGTCATGGACAGAGGTGAGCTTATTACAGACAGAGCGGGCATTCCAGAGTGCACATGAAAAAGGGAAGATGTTTTTTGGGAGCACGGGGACTGATATTAAATTGAGCAGAATGCGGCTATTCCCAGAGGAAAGAGGGTGCCTGGTGTGGGGGTGAAATAGTGGAGGACAGGGTTTGGGGAGATATCCCCAGAGGTTAGGAGTAGGATGGTGAGGAAAGTAAAATGGGAGTGGGATGTATACGAGTGTAAATGCCTTCCAGTCCTGGTGTTTGGGTCGGCAGGTGAGTAAAGTGTTTGAGGTGGAGCAGAGGGGTAAAGAGATGAGATTTAGAGAACACAGGATAGTAATATGAAAAGGAGGAGTAGAGGGAACATATTAAAAGGTACATGGAGTGGGAGTCAGACTTGTAAGAGATGTTTCCCAGGGTGTTTGCTTGCAGTCCATCCAGCGTGCAGTAGAGTTCGTTGTATCTTCCTGCTGCTTGAATTATCCTGCTTCAGTTAAACTGCTGTGTTCAACTGCATCTTCACACTCCAGCATAAACCACACTCACGCAGAGAACTGCACACCATTTCTGACTGTGCCCCCCCCCCGTACAATAATAAAATATTTACAAAAATGTGAGGGGTGTACTCACTTCTGTGAGACACTGTAAATACCATAGTTTGTAGACGCTATAAGACGACAGACGATATATATATCACAAATTGATATACATGTTTAATTGGGCAACTATGTGGCAAATGAGGTTTAATGTTGATAAATGTAAGGTTATGCACTTGGGGGCTAAGAATATGCATGCATCATACATACTGGGGGGGGGTACAACTGGGGGAATCAATGGTGGAGAAGGATCTGGGAGTTCTGGTAGATCACAAGCTTAATAATGGCATGCAATGCCAAGTTGCGGTTTCTAAAGCGAGCAAAATCCTCTCTTGTATTAAAAGAGGTATAGACTCCAGAGAGATATCATATTTCCCCTGTACAAATTATTAGTTAAGCCTCATCTGTAATATGCAGTTCAATTTATGGCACCAATTCACAAATAGAACATTGGGGACCTGGAGAAAGTACAGAGAAGGGAAACTAAACTGATACGAGGCATGGAGGAGCTCAGTTATGAGGAAAGATTAGAGGAACTGAATTTATTCTCTCTTGAGAAGATGAGATTAAGGGGGGATATGATCAACATGTATAAATACATCAGTGGTTCATATAGTGAACTCAGTGTAGAGTTATTCGCCCTGAGGTCATCACAGAGGACAAGGGGGCACTCTTTACGTTTTGAGAAAAGAAATGTAATCTGCATTGCTTTAAAAAAGGCCTGTATTCTTTCTTGGATACACAGAATATAACTGGATACTAACATTTATATGTAAGGTTTATCCAGGGAGGATCAGGAAGGAATTGTTTCCCCTGCAAAAGCAAATTGCTGGGTATTTTTTTTGCCTTCCTCTGGATCAACTGTGGGTGTAGGATTATAACTTTTTTATCTTTTTTTTTTTTTTTTTCCTCTTTTTTTTATCGGTTGAACTGGATTGACTTTTTTGTCTTTTTTTTTTTCATATAAAAGACATATAGCAAAGTACATTTTGGCCTCGATGTATTCACAGTGTAGATGATAAAGATCCACATGGTGTTGTGTTCCTTTAGAAGCTTTCTCCTCCTCAGTAAGTTGTGTGTGCTCTATAGAAGCACACCACCATGTGGGTCTTTACCATCTACACTGTGAATCTGGACTAGCCACTTTTTTGTGTTCCCACAAGTAGCTTACTACGATTATACCAGAGTTATAGTGCTATCATAACCCAGAGGATTGTTTTTCAAGGACATCCACTTAAAGGGAGAGGAATATGATATTAAGTATGTGGATTCCAACTATATGTTCTGTAAGTGTGGTTTGATTGTTCAATTTGGAGGTTGTGTTTTCCTTGCTGACATACCAGTCAGCCATTAAAATAAGTGTTTTATAGTATTCATAATGTTTTTGCTCACATGATCTGTAGCTCCACCTCTATCTTCCCCCCCTTGATTGTAGTGGGAGGTGACTAATTATTAGCTATAAAGGTTTGTGGTTTAAGTCACACTTGCTTTGGCTCTGAAGAAGAGGATCCGTCCCTCGAAATGCTTAAGCCTTAGAACGCTATGCAGATTTTCTATACCACTGGCTTCGTATTGTTGACCTAGAGGAGGTCTCGTCTGCATCCCATTACATGCCTGTTCTGTTTTTGAGTAGATTACCTACATTTTCACTAGGTCATTGCGGTCTTTCTTCTATTATTTTTTCCATCCTTTTATAACTACAGTGTACCTATCTTCTGATGGCTACTTTCATTAGGATAATGCACCATGTTGCAAAGCTCAAATCATCTGAAACTGGTTTCTTGAACATGACAAGGAGTTCACTGTACTTCAGTGGCCTCCACAGTCACCAGATCTCAATCCAATAGAACACCTTTGGGATGTGGTGGAACGGGAGATTTGCATCATGGATGTGCAGCTGACAAATCTGCAGCAACTGGGTGATGCTACCATGTCAGTATGAACCACAATCTTTGAGGAGTGTTTCCAACACCTTGTTGAATCTATGCCACAAGAATCAAGGCAGTTCTGAAGGCAAAAAGGGGTCCAACCTGATACTAGCCAGGTTTGTATAATAAATTAAACAAAACCAATATGAAGCCCTTCTCTTCAAACCAATAATAGAACTACTTCGCCCTGAACAATAATTGGCATCACATTTATTCACAGCAACCAATCTGACTATAGCAAAAGCATGGAAACCCCCAATCCTTAGTTTTGAGGCTGTCAAACACCAGATGAATTATATTGGTCCTTGAAAAATTGACAGCCATGCTACTTGGATACCCATGAAAAGTTTCTCCGGGTTTGGTAGCCTTTGATTACAAGCGCGCAATCATCTCGATTTGACAATGCCCTTCTGCTGCTTTAGTGGCCCTGTGCTATGGACCCTTGGGGACCCTTCTTTCATCACCCCCCTATTTTTCTTTTCTTTCTACTCTGTTCTGACTTTGCCCTTTCCGCCGTTTATATATTCTCATTTTTTGTACTACTGTTACACTAATAGGTCATCTGACACCTGCCAGGCTAAGATGGTTGCAAAATTTGTATTTTATGGTAACATACTATATTTTTGTATGCTGTTCTCCTGTTTAATCGAACATCTGTTCTGAGAAGTCACTGGCAATTTTATGCTACTCACAATTATACGCTGGCTTAGACCCTCGACTTTTATGAGCAATGGTTTTAAACCCTGTTTAAACTCTTGTTTATCCGCGTATTCCTCCTTTTTCATATTTATTGCTGACTTTATGACTTTGTGCAACTGAATAATAACAATAAAAACCTTTGTAAAAGAAAAGGAAAATAAAAACTGTTCAGGGTAGTGGACTAAGAATATGGATGCTAGAGGGTCAGCCTGGCAACTAGCTTTTTTGGCAGTGGCGGCCTCCATATTTGTCTTATTTGATTTTATGAGCTTTGTCTAAAAATCTTTATTGCTTATCTAGTTGTAAAGCATACTGTTTTTTTTTTATTTAGTTATGTTTTTTTTCCAGTATTCTATGAATATCATACTTCTGGTCTTCTCTTGTAGGAGTGTGCTGCTGTCGGAAGTGCAATTCCAATATGTCGTCAAGCCCAGACTAAATTAGAGGTTTGTCTGTACATGTTTCTCTGGAGCCCAGACATTGAAGCTGTTCTAGTGGCCATGTCCTGTTTTCGAAGCCTATGTGAGGAAGCGGATATACGTTGTGGAGTTGATGAAGTATCTGTTCATAATTTCTTGCCAAATTATAACACTTTCTTGGAGTTTGCTTCTGTAAGCAACATGATGTCTCTGGGTAAGCTTATAAGAGCACCTGTGTTTACATTATATGCTACTGTAGAAATTTCTTTTCAGGGTATTTGTTCTATGTTTGCTTTTGCTCTGAAAACGGATCAGTTGCCTTACCTGTGTTACAGATTCAGACTGAGTAGTTTTAAATAACTTTTTCTAAGTTTCAGATTGGTAACGATAAGCATACTTTTATGTATTGGAAGTCTCATGCCATCCCCTATGCCTTTACTTCAGGTGCTTTGTACTGCTTTAGTCTATATAGTTGGCATCATATTTGGGTTCTTTCAGCATTTTTATGTTAAGTGAACGTTCGTTTTAAAGTATTCAGTACTTTTTTCTAAGCGCTTTTATGTGATTGACTTTGGTACCGTTTGTACATTTTTTAGGTAGAGCAGCTTTACAGAAGCGTGTCATGGCCTTGCTAAGAAGAATAGAACATCCAACTCCTGGGAACACAGAAGTGAGTCTGTCATCTTTATATCTATGTATATTTAAAACATTTTTATATGCATATATTTATCTTCTGTTCCTGTTCCCAGGCTTGGGAAGATACGTATGCAAAGTGGGAGCAAGCCACCAAGTTGATTCTGAACTTCCCAAAAGCTAAGCTGGAAGATGGCCAGGTGATGAAAACACTGCATGTTTTAATACATTTTAAAGACCAGCTCTAGCCAGAACCTTCACCTTTGTTCTGGACAGGATAGAAAAAAGTTAGAACTGCTGTTAGGTTTTTATTGCTGTTGATAAACCCAATATAAAG
This sequence comes from Staurois parvus, assembly GCF_062004578.1. Taxonomy (NCBI): domain Eukaryota; kingdom Metazoa; phylum Chordata; class Amphibia; order Anura; family Ranidae; genus Staurois; species Staurois parvus. Next base: position 2,088,237 of record NW_028318002.1, read on the forward strand.
CTTCCCCTCCCTCATCTATCCTGATGCACGAAATTGCAGGAGGAACCGATGTCACCACAACAGGAGAACACTAACAGCAGTAACATCCTGACAGAGGCTTTAGGGCCTGTTCACAGGTGGCGCACACTAAACCACAGCGGTGTGGTTTAGTGTGCAGGAGCTATCTGTTCTGGCAGCAGTCAGCCAGCAGTAGGGGTTGACATGGTGTGTTTTTGGTGCATCACACAGCTCCAGTTTTTGTTTTTTTTGGAAAAACTTTATTTGAAGTGCATAGGTTACATTTGTCACTCTACATGCAGTCCTGTCCAATGCAGCATGTCTGTATTGTTTTATGTGTGAACTGTTTTCTTCCAGTGCGGTAAAACGCAGGTCTCCATACTATGAGAACCGGGCCTTACCCATTCTTGTTTGTACTTGAAAAAGTGCTTTGGTTACATTCTGTGTGTATATAAAAAAAACACACACACGTGTCACCATTTTTCTCAGTAAAAACATTTCTAACGGTACTATTGACATGAATTGTTCACCAAATGTCGGTAACATCCCATGCAATCCATACATACAAAGAAACCAAAACAAATTAAGTTGAGAAATTATGTGTAATAAAATGGAATGACACAGGGAAAAAGTCTTTAACACATGAATAAAGGGAGGTGCAAAAAGGCATGGAAAGCCAAGACACCAGCTGAAATCTATCAGTAATTAGAAAGCAATTCTGCCCCTTGTCAGTGCAAATTAATATCAGCTGGTTCAGTCTCAACTGATGGCATATAAAAAGGTTTCTCATTAAAAAGGCGTCACACAAGAAACATTTCATGCTGAGCAAAAGCAAAGAGCTCTCTCAAGACCTTTGCGACCTTTTTGTTGCAAAACATACTAATGGCATTGGTTACAGAAGGATTTCTAAACTTCTGAATGTTCCAGTGAGCACTGTTGGGGCCATAATCCGTAAGTGGAAAGAACATCATGTCACCATAAACCAGCCACATCCAGGTGCTCCTTGCAAGATTTCTGACAGAGAAGTGAAATTAATTACCAGAAGAGTTGTCCAAGAGCCAATGACCATTTGTGGAGAGCTTCAGAAAGATCTGGAAATTAGTAGGTACAATTATTTCAAAGGAAACCATAAGTAATGCACTCAACTGTCATGGCCTGTATGCACACTCACCACGCAAGACTCCATCGCTGAAGAAAAAGCATGTTGAAGTCCGTTTACAGTTTACTGCACAGCATTTAGAGAAGCCTGTGAAGTACTGGGAGATTTGGCTGACTGAGCAGAGGGGGATAATTTAGAGGAAGCAGAGGCCTGTGGGGAAGACTTCAGTAATAAACTGATTTATCAGTGAATCAAGGAAAAGCACACACACAGGAAGAGTCCCTGTGATGGAAAAGACCAGATAAAGGAGGCGGCTGAGAAGAAACAAACTTTGTAAAAAGAGGTTTCTTGTGAAGGTAAATTTTCCTGGAAAATTGGAAAACTGCATCTGATTGCTATAATTGTGTCCTTGGTCTTCTGGAACTCAACAGAGCTGTTTAGTGTGGTGAATCCACCGAGGTGAACCTGCAGTTGTTCATTCATCTCCTCGATACTGCTAACATGGGTGTCAGTGTTGGATCTGAACACCGTCTGCTCGTTTGATCTCTTGATTGGAGATCAATGTGTCTGGTAAGAGGCTGATTTTTCTGTTGTGTCAAGCACTTGTGGACCCCTACAGTATACACTTTTGTTGGAAGATTTTTCAGCACACAACACTGTGTCACCGGATTTGGGACTTTTTTAATTGTTCAGTATATGAATTTGGACTTTTTATAGCGCTGTAGCAATATTTTTTGCCACATTATCATTTTGTGGCTATATTGTGTTTGATTATTGCATTTGATTGTTTCAGTGTACAGCGCACTCACTTTTTATATAGTATTTTTCTGGAGTTCAAGAAAAGAGTAGCAGCAGTTCACTATATTTATTCATTGTCATTAAATTTTTTGGGGGTAGTGCAGGTTTTTCCTTTTTTACTGGGAGAATATAACCTAGTCAGATCAGACCAAAATTGAACTCTTTAGATGCCATAATACACACACCGTGTTTGGAGGTCAAATAGCACTGCACTTCACCCCAAAACACCATACCAACAGTAAAGATTGGAGGTGGGAACATCATGCTGTGGGGCTGTTTTTCAGCATATGGTACTAGCAAGCTTCATGTCATTGAAGAAAGGATGAATGGGAAAATGTACCAAGACTTTCTTGATAAAAATCTGCTGCCATCTACCAGGCTGATGAAGATGAAACAAGGGTGGACATTTCAGCAAGACAATGAAACACAAGCCAAGGAAACTCTCAATTGGTTTAAAAGAAAGAAAATAACGAAATAATGGCCCAGCCAATCACCTGACTTGAAGCCAATAGAAATTCTATGGAAAGAAATAAAGATCAGAGTTCATAGAAGAGGCCCACAGAACCTTCAAGATTTGAAGACTGTGTGGAAGAATGGGTCAAAACCACACCTGAGCAATGCATTCGACTAGTTTCTCTATACAGGTATCTTGAAGTTGTCATTACCAACAAAGGATTTTGTTCGAAGAATTAAATAAATTTCAGTTAGCGTGTTCTATACTTTTTCCGTGTCATTCAATTTTATTACCAATCAGATGCTGTCTAGCCCAAGCTGTCATCGCTGCAAGGAGAGTAAAGAAAGCTGCAGGGATTTCAAATCTGACACTCAGCATGGGATGCTTTCAGGTAGGTTTCCCGCACTGCTCCTGTGCAAACTTGGGCTATGACAAGCCTGGGTTCACACAGGAGCAGTGGGTAAACCGCATGCCCTTTGGATAGGAATTACATTCCTGTTCAAATCGCATGGTATTCTTTGCGGTGCAGTTTCCATTAACGCAACTCGCACTGCAAAGTATGGGTACTCGTACTTGCTGATAAAAACCGGTATTGGTGCATATACACAAATCAACATATACACTGTATATATATTTTTTTTTTAATGAACTGGCAGCACGGTGGCTAAGTGGTTAGCACTTTCCTAGGCAGCACTAGGGTCTTTGGCTCCAATCTCAACACCATGGCACTACCTGCCTGGAGTTTACATGTTCTCTCTGTTCCTTGCATGGATACTCACTGGTAGGCACCAGGGATCTCTGCTCTAAAACTGACTGGTAATTCATCTGTTCATGGGTAGATTTTTGCTATGCAAAATAGTAACAAAGTTTAAATGTTTTCTTCAGGTCACAGAAAGCCTTCACAAAACCATTGTGAAGAGGCGAATGTCTCATGTAAGTGGAGGTGGTTCCATAGACCTGTCTGATACAGACTCTCTACAGGAGTGGATTAACATGACTGGTTTTCTTTCTGCACTTGGTGGAGTCTGTCTGCAACATCGCAGCAATGTGGGACTAGTTACATACAGTCCCCCCATGGGTGCTGTTAACGAGCGAAAAGGTTCTGTTATCTCAATGGTTTCTACTGAAGGAAATGCAGAAACTCCAGTCAGCAAGTTTCTTGATCGGCTTCTCTCATTAATGGTCTGCAACAATGAGAAAGTTGGAATTCAGATTCGGACAAACATAAAAGACCTGGTTGGTTTAGAGTTGAGCCCTGCTTTGTATCCAATGCTGTTCAACAAAATGAAGAACAACATCAGCAAGTTCTTTGACTCCCAAGGGCAGGTAAGTAAAATATGACTTTTATGAAGAGCTAATGTGTTTAACATGTGTGCTAATAGATTGTTTTTTAGTTTAGCAGTGTAATCCAAAAGTCAGACTGTGCATTTGTCTGCAGCCTGCTTATACATCAACTTTGGCTGGTTCCCTTGAGTTTTATTAGTAAAACAGTTATTACAGTGTGTTCTGTTCTTTGCATTACAGGTTTTGCTCAATGACACAAACACCCAATTTGTTGAACAGACAATTACGATCCTGAAGAACTTGCTTGATAATCACACAGAAGGCAGCTCTGAACATTTGGGACAAGCTAGTCTAGAGACCATGATGCTTAATCTAGTCAGGTAATTGTATAACTAATGACAAGACCACACACATAACTCAAAAAACCCACCAGAGAGATAACCAAAAGTTATGTTTAAAGAACACCACAAAATACCTGTAAGGTGCATTGGATGGAGGTGCTGGATTAGATGGAAAAGTGTTAATTTTTCTTATGTTCTTGCCTTGGATCCTACAATAGGTGGCCTATTCTTGCTCTGACCATATAATCTGTGGTCTTTTCTTACCAACTCTACTGTCTGCAGTCTTTTTTTTTTTGTTCTGATCCTACAGTGTGTAGCCTGTTCTTGCCTCAATCCTGCAGTGTGCAGCTGTTCTTGCCTTCACCTACAGTCTGTAGCCTATTCTTGCCCTGATCCTACAGTTTGCAGCCTGTTCTTGCCCTAACCCTCTTATCTACTGCATATTCTTGCCTTTTGATCCTACAATCTACAGTAGATCTGCAGTCCCCGGATTTTAAAATCTGCAGGATGTTTTTGTGCTTTTTCTGCAGCCTGCAGCTTCATTTCCGTTCTCCTGCTTTTAACTGCTGCCTCCTACCCTGCAATTCGGTGTACTGTATTGTCTTTGATTCCACCAGAAAGCTGTAAGGGTCGGTTTGGGAAAGTTTCAGAGCAGAATATGTTGCAGCTGGCAACACAGTATGTGCTTCAAAGATAGCATTGTCATTAACTTGCCATGTACACATACAATATTAGGGTCCCCATTAACCATACAAACTGACTGTGTTTTAATTTATTGTTGGGAAAACAGTTACAATGAATATCCTGTAGCACATCATTCTCTGAAGAATTATAGTATAACTAAAGGCAAAATTTTAGATAGTGGAAACGAAACACGTATCGGGTTTTTTTGCTGTCTGTATCCTCGTTAACCGCTTTTGCTCCACCCTATAGCAGAAATACTGCTACAGGTTGGCATGGGTGCGCAAAATCACGTGTGTGTGTATGTATGTAATAAATATATATATATATATATATATACACACACACACACACACATATATATGTGATTTTGCAGTTCCGGGTGGTGGCCATTCGCAGCCTCGACTGTCAGTCACAGGGTCCCGGCTGGTGATTACTTGCCGGCACCCAGTGATCGCTGAGTATCTCCAACGGGGGAGAGACCTGTGTATAAACAACACAGATCTCTCCCTTGCCAGCTCCTACACACTGCTTGCTACAGCTCTGCAGAGCAGTGAAGCACACACACAGCCCTAATAGTAAAACACACAGTTAATCCTTTGATCGCCCCATATGTTAACCCCTTCCTGCCCAGTGCCATTTGTACAGTGTCGGTGCTTTTTATTAGCACTGATCACTGTATTGGTGTCACTGGGGATGTCAGTGACACCAAGTCAGTTCCTCCCAGTGTCAGAATGCCCGCCACAGTCCCTCTATAAGTCGCTGATCGGTGCCGTTACTAGTATGAAAAAAAAATATTCCATATTTGTAGATGCTATAACTTTCACATAAACCAATTAATTTGCACGTATTGGGATTTTTTTTTTTTTTAGCAAATACATAGCAGAATACATTTTGACCTAAATTTATGATGAAATTAGATTTTTAAAATTTTTTTACTGGACATGTTTAATAGCAAAAAGTACAAAATATGGTGGTTTTTCTCAAAATGGTCGGTCTTTTTTTGTTTATAGCGCAAAAAAATAAAAAAACACACAGGCGATCAAATACCTCTGAAAGAAAGCTCTATTTGTGGGGAAAAAAGGGTGTAAATGTCATTTGGGTGCAGCGCTGCGTGACCAGGCAATTGTCAGTTAAAGTAACGCCGTGCTGTATCGCAAAAAATGGCCTGGTCAGGAAGGGGGTAAATCCTTTGGAGGGCAAGTGGTTAAGGAGATTCTCCCTCTCTATTTGTCCTGTTTACCATTATCTTTGAAAGTAAAATAAAATCGCACATTTTGGGTTTTTCCCTTATAAATAAGAGAGGGGAAATCTTCCAATGGGGCCATTAATTCAGGAGACCTGGGGGGTCCCCAAGGAATTCCATTAATTTGCTGGGATTTCCTCACTTCCTGTTTGGCTTTGGGGCAGGAAGTGAAGATCCAGAGAGGGACACAGATGGCAAAAAAGTGAGTGAGGTTATATCCCTCCCTTGCTCTATTCACAGTCAAAGTTTTGCCAATAGTTCTATTTCAATTCAATGTGCACATTTCTTACATATTTCTTTTTTCCCCTCCTTGTACTACAGAACTCAGTTAGAAGCCACAGAGAACAGGTTACAGGGTTTTCAGAAGTCACTATTTTTAAAGTGTAACTCCAGGCACATAATCGTAGGATCATTTATTTTGGTCCCACATATAAGGTCCACCTTTCTGTTAAAGCAGGTAATGTTCCTCATTTGCACGTTTGAGCATCCTTCTTCCCCTAAAATTTTGCAAATGGTACATATGCATCTGATGAGTCAAAATGAGGGTAAATCGGCTACTGAAGTTTTTTACACCTTTCTTTCCCCAGACTGCTGATTTGGAAAAGAGAGAACTGCTGCACACTGATTTAGGTCATCCTTGTGTTCTTACATGAGGGCAAGTTCACCTTCTCCCCAGCCTGCTGATCTTGAAAAGAAAGAACAGCAGCATAATTGTCATCCATGAGCTCTACCCTTCTTTGAAAGCAAGTTCAAGCCCTGGTTCACACCGCTGCAACTTTAAGTGTGACGTGCAATTTACAAATCGCACCTGAATTTGCATCTAGTGTATTTCCATGGCCCTGTTTTAATAGGTGCGATTTCAAATAGCACGATTTTAAAAATAGTTCCTGAATTACATTTACACCATTTCATTGCGATTTAACTCTCATAGACTATGGTAAATGGCACTGAAAATGCACATAGATACACACGCACACACACACACATATATATATAATGTGTGTGTAGTTTAGTTATTATTTTCTTCTGGACTTCTACTTTAATCCTTTTTTTTCTCCCCTCATTGAAATTTGAGTTTATCTATATTGCGACTTCTGATTAGATCTGGTCATTTCTCGATTTTTGCAGATATGTACGTGTTCTGGGTAACCTGGTGCATGCCATACAGATCAAAACCAAGCTGTGTCAACTGGTGGAAGTAATGATGGAACGGAGGGACGATCTTTCTTTTTGTCAAGAAATGAAGTTTAGGTGAGCTTTGAACACCTGAAAAGCAAAATGTACATAAAGCATTACAATATGTATGGATAGTATAATTCCCTATTTTCTCTTTATCTTTTCTTTACTCTTCTGGTATCTTGCAGTGGTTGCCCTAAAGCTTCCTCCTTTACACGCATTTTAGCTGCATGCACCAGATCTCAGAAGCAAGAATCAGTAGATTCTTGCAACTAGAATGACAGGAGCTTGCAAATAGCTACGGCAACAGCAATCTGTGCATGTATGATTCTATCTTCCTCTCAGGTGCTTACCATGCGACCTGTCTGACCATGAGACCAAATAAATAACACTGCATGTCCTCTTTTCCTCTTCTGATCCTGTTAAGGAATCAGAAGTGGTACCTCATTTACTTGAAGGATGTTGATTTTGTAGCATAAACGGCCAAATGCTTTCCACTGTAGACAAATTAATGAATGTGATGCGCACTAGTCTTTGCCGAACAGTACCTGATTCTCCACAATAAAAACAGACCCCTATGGGTACTAAGAGATTGGGCAAGAGGACTTTTACAATACATGCACAGGTTGACTGTGGACTTTGAGAAATGGTTCAGCCCTGAAAAGGTTTATTATTATTATACAGTATTTATAAAGCGCCAATAGTTCGCTCAGCGCTGTACAATACAAAGGGGCACAGAACATGTGATGGAACAATACCAATACAATGCAAAACATGAGGGGATTGAGGGCCCTGCTCTTTCGAGCTTACAATCTCTTGTTCTTTTTCTGTTTTTTATCCTATGGGAAATAATTTAAAAGGATTTTTCTCTTTCATTCATTGACAGCTTCTCTTCTTTATTGATGACCAAACAGGGTTTTATAGCCCTACCTACAGCAGTCTGACACTAGGCAGAAAACAACTAGGCACCTCTTATGGGCAGTCCTCTCTGGGCATAAACCCCCCCCCCTCTGCTATAGGCCTCCAGTCAGTCACAAAAAGTGTCAAAGGATAAAACTTCATAGAGGGGTGGGTGCTGTATCTTTCAATGAACTCAGAGAAAGGGATTTTACGCTGAGTAACAAAAAATCCCATTTTCTCTTTTGTTCATTGATGGAAACAGTTTCTCCTTCTTTACACATGGGCAAACAGGGATGTCCCCAAGCAGTGCCACAATGAGGGGTGGACAAACCAACTAATGGAGAATATACCCACAGCAACATGCCAACACTCCGAACCACCCCAAGGATGCCCGAGACTCCTAAACAGCCGCTTGCAAAACATTGCAGACAAAACTAGCATCTGAAGATGGTGACACAATGACTTTAGAGAATGTAGAAAACATGTGCATAGACGTCTTGATTGTTGCTTAGCAAACTTGAGAAACAGAGGCCCGAATGCCCAGGAGGCACTAACCACCCTGGTGGAGCATGCCGTAACAGCCAAGAAAGGATATAAAGCAACAGTATATTTACCTTTAGTAAATCAACCCCTATATGTGTGCATGGACACATACGCTTTTGTTGAGTCGAATTCAGGGGCTTTGGCAAAAAAACACCACAAGCTCCTAAACTCATGTTTAGGAGCAGCAGTGTACATGAGGCCTAAGCGTTCTATTGATAGGTGTTTTGAAGACCCAGCTGATTCCTTCAGCCCTACTGTTTTATGTTCATGCTCTTGAGATTGCATTTCACAAACTCTCAAGAATTTCTTTTCTCTGCACATATGCCCAGGATTTTGTGGCTAAAAGCTTGGTCTGCTAAGCATGCTTGTATAAAACATTTCATTTAATGGTGAATGTCTCTCGTCAATCCCTTGACAAATTCATAATGTAAGTGACTGAAAGGTGCTTCTACTCCATAATAAATGTCTAAGTCTCCTACAGTTTCTACCTCTACTCAAAGAAAGGGGTCATTCTGTTCTAATCATGCATCACAGCGAAGTCTTTATCACTTTCCTTCGTCACAAGCCCAGGCCCAATGTGCCCACCAAACCTTCTCAGTAGCCCTCCTTTACGATGCAGGAGTCCCACCACTCATGTGGGTGTAAATTAGTTGACATTTGTCCTACTTTGGGTTTAAGATGTCTCGATCCTCTCAGTCCATTCTGTCATTTTAAAGGGGTACAAAACTGAGTTTTTATCTCCCTCTCCTCACTTTTTTTACCTTCCAATCTGCCAGCTTCAGACCAAAGTAAGGCAGATTTAATTACTGCCTTGTATCAACTTAAAGTACAAAAGATGGTTGTACTGGTTCCTTCAGAAGAACGATTTTGAGGTTTATATTCAAACCTGTTTACAGTCCCAAAATCTCTAAATAGATTTTGTTTTTTTGTGTACCGAAACTTTCGATGGAATCTAAGAGATCTGTTATTGCTTCCCTCAGACAAGGGGAATTTCTTTCATTCAGCCTACAAGATCCACCATCCTGCTTTTTCTCCTGAAGCACCCACTTAGATTTGGTCACCTCCTCTGCCTGGTAGTCCGCTCCAGCTGCTTGGCTTTGTGAGTATGCGAGGCTTTGCCTCACTTTGGGCTTAGTTGTTATCTGTTATGTGCCGCGCACTTATCTGTGATAACGCCCTGGAGGAGGGGCGAAACGCGTTGACGCAATTTCCGGTTCCGACGGAGGCTTTGTGATGTCACATACGGTGAGTGGAGCGCGCGCTAGTTGCGGCGCTCCAGAGCCATTTTGTTGGAGCGGAGAGCACATCTCCATAGACTGCTGCCAGTTCACTTTCTATGGAAAAATGTTGATGTGACCTGCTATCTGCTTGAGAGTTTTATGTTCAAAAGGCTTGATATCCGTTTTTAAAATACGAGTGCAATATAGGCATCGGTTTTTAACTATTAAAAGTTTATGCAGTATCACACTATTAGTGTTTCTATTATCTCTTTGCATTGCTATCTATCTGTGGTTGTTCGTTTGGAGGCTGTCAAGCAAGGATTTCCTGAGTGGGATACATCTGTGGAGGATATACCCCACCTTTAAGCCTGTTTGCCTCTTAACCCCTACCAGCTAAGAGTCCATTCTATTTGGTGAGTGCGGGCCAGATTGGAAGTCACGGATGGTGTGGGCACTTTGGAGAGTTTTTTTGAGCACTATCTTCTGATTGGAGCACATTTTTCACCACTGATTTGGGACTTTTGGACTTTATTTGTTTATATATATTTTTAACATTTTCTATATACTTATATTCACTTATTTGTTTCACTTGATGAAATGTATATTTTTTTTTTTTTACGCGCTGCTGTTTGGTCATATTTTGAATTGATGTCTCTTCCATCTATGAGCAGCAGTATTAATTTATTAAGTCATTGAGTATTTATTGGCACGGGTTTATTTTATTTTTTTTTCTAATGTGGTACTACACCTTACTATGATCATGCTAAGGACATTCAAATATTTATATATTCTTAACAAAACCATAAATAAACCTTTGGCTTCATGCACACTGGGTGTCAAAAACGCCACTTAACCCCCCCCCCCCCCCCTTTAAATGCCCCTCCGTATTATCCTATGTGTCCATGGAAACATAGGTGTTTATATGTATTTAGCCAGGGAAAAAACATCACTTGTGTATTTCGGAGAGGAGCATTTGGGCAGAAGAAAAATACTCAACATTCCTAAATACTAGACAATTTTAGTACTTGAGCATTAATTTCAATGACCAGAATAAATTAATATTCTGGTCAATAGAATGCGTGAACGCCAAAAAGCTTGATGCACCTAAACGTGTTCATGGATTTAGGCAGTTTTAACTCTGTTCTCTTCTGCCAGAAGAAAGGCTTTCAGAATAGCTGCAGTGTGCATGCGGCCTTAAAGAGTTTCTTCAGTCATTTAAAAAAGAAAAAATTAAAGCCAGCTGCTTTCTGCTGTCTTTTAACAATCGGACACTTACCTGTCCAGGGATCTAGCGCTGTCCTCACCTGGGTCGATTTTTTTGCCAGTCTTCAGGTCGCTAGCACCTGCATGGTTACAGTGGGAAGCTGTCTGTGTCACAGCCAGCTCCCCACTGCACTTGCGTGTGTTGTGCTTTGTGAATGGACCTGCAGCCTGTATGGAACCTGTGATGTCTTCCAGGAAGGGGGGGCAGTATGGGTGTAAGAGAATGTTTGGTGGAATCTAGGCGATACCAGCAGAATTGGGAATGGGTGCCTGTCAAATTTAGGTTCCCAGCTCCATAAAAAAAGTTCCAAAAGTGGAGGGGATAAAATGGAACTTCCCTTTCTAGGTGACATTCTGCTGTAAGCAGTAAAGCCAGGATCAGGATATGAGTCTGCACCTCTAAAACAAGTCAGCATGGCAGTGTGTTTCAATTTTTTATGGGTAGCAAAAGCAATAGTTGTTTGAGATAGTTAGATAAATGAGGTAACTGAATTATTTTAGTTTGATTCACTTGTTTTTTTTTTCCTTTAAACTACCTTTGTTCATAAAAAGCTGTACAGTAGGTAACATTTTATCTTATTTTTAGAAACAAGATGGTCGAGTATTTGACTGACTGGGTAATGGGAACATCTAACCAAGCTGCCGATGAGGATGTAAAATGCCTCACAAGGTATTCAATGCTTCTGCTATTCCAGGACAATGTTGAGACAATCTTTAAGGGTTCTTGCACAAGGCCCACTGAGCCTGTTCAGCATAATGGCA